>NC_092224.1:35279348-35481848 GCF_036320965.1 Panulirus ornatus
GTAACGTGTAATTTTCGAGTGTATAAAAGGATGTATGTATTTATGATACAATCCATATAACAACACAGAATTATGATATTCCCTAAAGTTTTATGTTAAGAGTCCTGCAGTATGTTTGACTGCACCCTGTATAGGTGAGTGTTCCTTCGTGGTTATACATTTCTCATGAATGTTTTAGTCAGAACGCAAACATCATTGGTTTCCTGTAATGTTGAACATCCTGTATATTTGAACATATGCGATGGAGATCAGTAGGTAAGAAGCATAGCCAATGGTAGGCGAAAAAAATTTCTTGGAGTGTTGTGGGGGTGTGAATGTGGTGGGAGTGAGGTGGCGTGAGTGTGGTGGCGTGAGTGTGATGGGAGTGAGGTGGCGTGAGTGTGGTGGGTGTGCGGTGGCGTGAGTGTGGTAGGAGTGAGGTGGCATGAGTGTGGTGGGAGGGAGTGTCGTGGCGTAAGTGTGATGGGAGTGAGGTGGCGTAAGTGTGATGGGAGTGAGGTGGCGTGAGTGTGGTGGGTGTGTGGTGGCGTGAGTGTGGTGGGTGTGTGGTGGCATGAGTGTGATGGGTGTGTGGTGGCATGAGTGTGATGGGAGTGTGGTGGCATGAGTGTGATGGGAGTGTGGTGGTGTGAGTGTGATGGAAGTGAGTTGGCGTGAGTGTAGTGGGAATGAGGTACTCTGGTGGTGGTGGTCACTGTGGGATGGGTCACATATTAGCTCGGGGTCGTCATGAGTGATACCTACAGATATCAAGTCTGGCTTTGGAAAAGATGACAAGGAACACTCTATATTACTCCGCCATGGAGACGAGCTTTGAAATAAGTTACTGATTATACTCACCGCCATCGCACTCATCCTACAACCAGAAAATGATTATGATAAATGGAAAAATGATAGTATCCATTATCAAGCCAGCCGACAATTCATCATCCAGCCAACTAGTTTATTAATTCTGCCTCACGTTATGCTTATTTATAATCTCTTATTAAACCTTGCATATCATTAACGTCATCAAATGAGCTCGTATAAATCACTTCGTAACAGACAACGACAAACAGTTACATGCTCTTAGGTATTGTGGAAAGCTAACATGGACCACAGGTTATATTCTCAACATGACACAGCGGAGGACAGAATGCTATAACTTTATGCTTTATCCAGACCAAACCACCACCACAATACACTATCTACATTCCCATGATACAGATTGCTGACCGACCACAACATACGGGGCTCAGCCCCTGTGTGGTGTGCTGAGCCCCCACCCCTTCGTCTGACATCATCATCACAACACCTCACCATGCACACCGCCCTCACCCCACAGCCAACAACACCATGCTGTTGTAACAGGTTGTAAACTGTGAGACCTTACGAGGAGCAGATGATGATGCGAGGCAAAAATGATATTCCTTTTGCATATTACCAGTGCTTCAAAATGTTTGACAGCTCGTTGGGTAATTATACTGAGAACAGAATGGTTGAGTAACTGTTCAAATGCATCTTTTATCAACGCCCAGCTGGTATAAAGGCCACGACCTTCGAGTTTGTAACATTGGCTTCCGTGGACGGAGGGATGGACGTGGCCTGTGTGTGTGTGTGTGTGTGTGTGCTCTGTGTGTGTGTGTGTGGTAATTACACCGGAGGGATGAGGTGAGGGGGGGTAGGGAGCACCAAGTTGCGAAGAACGTCCTAAATTTGCGGTTTAAAAAAACGCCGCTCACAGTATCTTCGCTACTTATTTGCGTCATAATTGCTTCTTATTTGCTACTCATTTCTAATATTTGCTTCGTAAAATATTGCGTCAGGTATCAGCGTACTTCTCTCTCTCTCTCTCTCTCTCTCTCTCTCTCTCTCTCTCTCTCTCTCTCTCTCTCTCTCTCTCTCTCCTCCTTATTTAGTTTACCTTGTTACCCCCATCCCTCACACCCCGGTGGCCCCCAGTCGTCTCCCACTCCCCCCCCTCCACCCGCTCCATACCCCAGGTCACTAATGAAGCTTCGAAGCCAGTGAGTCGATACTCTCTCTCTCTCTCTCTCTCTCTCTTCCCCCACCCCGGGGGTTCACACCTCACGGAAAGACAGGATTTGACAATGTTGGCTGTGTCCGGGTTGGACGTGGCGGCGACGGTACATGTAGATGGCTCTAGATATACACGGGTGTTTACTAAGCACATAGTATGGTTTATACCTTATGTGACGACTAGTTACAGTCAATACAGTAGTTAACATAACACACATAGCCTAACTAACAGAAAACGACATAGCACATAGCCTGCCTAGCTGAAAACGACATACCACATAGCCTAACTCTGAGAGAGTGGTAAGTTGTTCACTTGCACAACTCTTTGTGTGTGTGTGTGTGTGTGTGTGTGTGTGTGTGTGTGTGTGTGTGTGTGCGTGTTTTCATCACTGCTGTGCTGGGGGGTCTCCAACTCCCTCATCTGAGCAGCGCAATACTAAGGACTCGATGAAATGCTGGGGGAAGAAGACGAAGAGGACGAAAAGTATACCTGAGTTAGACACCTTGAGGCCAAGGCTGCAGAAACCAATTGTCCTGCATAATTGCAAGTGAGGTTGGCGTTCAGCGGTAGGGAGGAGGAGTGAGGCTGGCGTTCAGCGGTGGGGAGGAGGAGTGAGGCTGGCGTTCAGCGGTAGGGAGGAGGAGTGAGGCTGGCGTTCAGCGGTGGGGAGGAGGAGTGAGGCTGGCGTTCAGCGGTGGGGAGGAGGAGTGAGGCTGGCGTTCAGCGGTAGGGAGGAGGAGTGAGGCTGGCGTTCAGCGGTAGGGAGGAGGAGTGAGGCTGGCGTTCAGCGGTGGGGAGGAGGAGTGAGGCTGGCGTTCAGCGGTAGGGAGGAGGAGTGAGGCTGGCGTTCAGCGGTGGGGAGGAGGAGGAGGAGTGAGGTTGGCGTTCAGCGGTGGGGAGGAGGAGGAGGAGTGAGGCTGGCGTTCAGCGGTGGGGAGGAGGAGGAGGAGTGAGGTTGGCGTTCAGCGGTGAGGAGGAGGAGTGAGTGAGGCTGGCGTTCAAGCGGTGGGGTGGAGGAGGAGGAGTGAGGCTGGCGTTCAAGCGGTGGGGAGGAGAACACGTAACATTACACACCCTCAGTTGGGGGGTGGTGGGGGGGGGGGGGGTCGGGGGGTTGAGGTGGAGTGGAGATTGCCGGGAACCTCAGAGGTCACACCACCCCCGCCGTCGACGACCCAGAGGTCACACCACCCCCGCCGTCGACGACCCAGAGGTCACACCACCTCCGCCGTCGACGACCCAGAGGTCACACCACCCCCGCCGTCGACGACCCAGAGGTCACACCACCCTCGCCGTCGACGACCCAAGGTCAGGTAATGGTGGTAGGTGGAGGGAGGGGAAGGAGTCATTAGGCGGGTGAGGGACGGGAGTAAAGTGGTTGCTGGTGATTACATTACCCTCGTGGGTGCTCGTGAAGGGGGGGACACTGTGATCGAGTTTGGTATGTACCCTTCTATGTGTGTGAGAGAGAGAGAGAGAGAGAGAGAGAGAGAGAGAGAGAGAGAGAGAGAGAGAGAGAGAGAGAGAGAGAGAGAATGCGTGGTGGTGGTGACGGTGTGTGTGGTAGAGGAGGGTGCTGCTGCTGCTGCTGCTGTGTGGTGTATGGAGGGACCGGGATACGGAATTGACGCCCTCCGCCCTCCACTGTGCTGCTCACATCCTGACCATACAAACATTTTCCCTCCTCCTCCTCCTCCTCCACCCATGGCCATGTATGAAGATTTCTCTATGTAAACACCCCAGCCACGGACGCACGATGTGTTCACATACACGTATCACTACATATACACGTATCATGTACACATATATGTAAAATGATATGTACCTTCCTCGGGCATACATTAAGTAGGTCATACATAAGCATACATTAGAATTCACACACACACGAACCACCCCTGGGGTCGGCGGGCCTGCGTGAGTTCGAATACTGGACACGTGTCAGGCGGCCAACACCCAACCTAGGTGTTCATCCTTCCCCTCGGGGTTGGTCGATATATGGGTGCCTGGCTTGGGCCAGTGTGTGTGTGTGTGTGTGTGTGTGTGTGGAGGGCCATGTCGTAGTCCGGCCAAAATGGACTTCAATAATTTCCCGGGTGAAGTGAATTTATGGTTGTCTAGGCGGAGGGAGGGAGGGAGGGGCGCGAAGGGGGGCGCGAGGGAGGGAGCCAGCATGTGGCGTTGGTCGGCGTTGTGGGAGGTAGTGGGTGGTGTTGTCTGTGGTGGAGGAGCGTTGTAGGTGTGTGTGTGTGTGTGTGTGTGTGTGTGTGTATTTGATACAGTCTATTGTTCTAGGCAGCGCTTTGTTCTGGCTGTTCGGAGGTTTGCGTGTGTCATGTTGACTAGTTATGGGGAAGAGATGAGTGAGGGGGGAGGCAGAGCTAGCCAGCCAAAGAAAACGTAAAATTCATCAAGTTGATTTCTTTTTTCATGTTGTGTTTATTGATTGTTTGTTTGCTTTATTGTTAATTTAGCTGTAGTGGTGTTGTCTTTTTTCATTAAATCACAGGTTTAGGAGACCTTGGTTGTATATATGATGCATTCGTGTATGTGTGTGTGTGTGTGTGTGTGTGTGTGTGTGTGTGTGTGTGTGTGTGAAATCAAGAACATTGTGCCAGTGTTCGGTGATGGTGACGTGGTGGTGGTATATACAGATGCCCTGGACCTTAGAAAACACACGACTGATAACGCCATCGATTGTCGGGATTTGGAACTATTTGCATCATCGCCACCTCCAGCGTTGAGCTTTCTCATCATAGGTATTCTCTGTTTCAAAGCTCTCTTATGTTTTTTTTTTCTTTTTTTTAATTTTCGCTTGACCGAAAAGGTGTTCTCGGAAATTTCATATTCCTCAGGACTCGAGAAATCAAAGGTTTTCTTTGTCGTAATGCAACAAAGGATTACTGGATGTAAGATGTCCGTGTTGTTTTTTGTTCGTGTGTCTGTTGATTGTTGTGTGTGTGTGTGTGTGTGTGTGTGTGTGTGTGTGTGTGAGAGTTTTTATCTGTGCTTGTGTGTGTGTGTGTGTGTGTGTGTGTGTTTCTGGTCTTGTGTTCCTGTGGTATTGCATGTGTGCGTATGCGAGTACATGTGCTAATGTAATTACCTATTTGTAATCACCTGCTTGTGATTACATATGTGTAATCACCTGTTTATAATTACCTGTTTGTAATTAACTTGGTAGTAATTATTCAACTGTAATTACCTGCTTATAATCACCTTTTTTTTGTATTGTGCAGAGAGAGTCCATTTTACACTCGAAATGACCCATCTCTCTCTAACCATCTTTACTTTCATACAGCTTTTGACAGAGTTCTCATTGCCGTCCTCACGTGTACCATTTCTTCACCCAGTGTATCCTCCTCTTCCACCTCTCGTATCCTGTGTAGAAATACTTCTTTACATCTACTGTAATAAACTTTCTGTTTTCATTGTGGCCTCTGTGACTACATCTTTCGAAGATCTGGTCACCGCCAGCTGCATCCTCAAACTGATTTTTAAAAGCTTAATGGTTGTGACCGGGTCACCCCTCACTTCTCTCTCTTCCATTGTGGTTCGAATTCTCTGTGAACCATCGGCATGCCACCAGGTTCCCTTCTTCCCTGGGAAGTCGCGGCCCCTTTGTAGGGGGAGGGGAGCCGACGAGGGTGGGAGGGAGGGAGGGAGGGAAGGAGGAGGGAGGGAGGGAGAAGGAGGTCATTAAGCAAGGGTAGGTTGCCCGCCTGCCTGTACCAGCCTGCTTTATCATGAACGAGGCAGCGTTGTTGACCGTCTTCTGACGTTATTAACTTGGCCGCCGCTCTCCTCTCGTTAGCAGGAGGAGGAGGAGGAGGAGGAGGAGGAGCCTTGACGAGTGGGGGACATCACGGCATATTATGCTTGAGACGGTCTCTCTCTCTCTCTCTCTCTCTCTCTCTCTCTCTCTCTCTCTCTCTCTCTCTCTCTCTCTCTCTCTCTCTCTTCTCATCCAGCTCAGTAATTAGTGTTGTTATTGGTTGTAGTGGGTGGCGTGGGCGTGAGTGTGAAATCACGCGTGGGTCGCGTCAGGGTTCGAATCCCGGGACGAAGCGCTCGGCTCATGTTCTCTTTCCCTCGAGGACTGGTCGATAAACGGGTACTTGGCGTAGGCTGAGAATATATATATATATATATATATATATATATATATATATATATATATATATATATATATATATATATATAAATTCCGAGGTCGCCATGATTGGGGCATACAGTTAACCGCATCGTTGCAGTAACGACTGAAAAACAAAAGCAATGATAGTGAACCTTCCCTCCACCAGATGGCTCTAGTTACGCTTCCATACACACGAAATGGCACTTGGGTCACGGGAGGGTAGTGGTGTTTCCCCACCACCACCCTCAGTGGCGTCACTGTGTTGAATGTCGAAACATACGAGCCAGCAATATACGTCGGTGTCAAGAGAGAAGTATTTTGTTCCCAAACACGACCTGGCGCCACAATTTGCGTCGTGTGAGATGACGACTCCGCGCTAACACCACCAGATGGCTCTACTTATGTGCTTTTACTTCTGCGTGTTGTCGCTAGATGTCTCTGGTGTATGGTAGTGCTCCCCCCACACCACTAGATGGCATAGGTGTCACGTAAAATGTCGTCTACATACACCATTGGATGACAGTGTTTATGTGAGATGGTAAGATTGCGACGCAAGTTAAACCGAGATTACCAAGGAGGTAGACGCAGGTGCTGAGGTAAATGCTGTTGCTGAGGTAGACGCTGTTACTGAGGTAGACGTAAGTACTGAGGTAGACGCGGTTACTGAGGTAGAGACGAGGGAAGTCTGATGCATCTTGAAGGTTCTTGTATCACTCGTCCTGCCACAGAATTCCTCCTCCCCGCGGCCGCCATGGCCCGGGGAAACCCGTCCTCCTTTTAATAGGCTGATGGCAATTTATATGCAAATAGCATCGGAAACTTAGATTAAGATTTGCGTAAATTTGGCATTTTATCCCCTCGGAGGTGTAGGTACAGAGCGTGGCATGTTTGACGCCCTTCTTTTGATAGAATACATGATACCTTTACTTCTGTTGGGGTCTTCAATTAGGCCTCGTTGATGAGACTTTCGACCTGGCTCGTGAGAAATATACATTACTGACGTCGAGAATCATTACCAGCGAGCGAGACCCGTGCAACGTAATGTATATGTAAGAAGAGATATGCATAAAGGTTATATACGACACACCTCTAAATGCCTGATTTTGACCTCGCTCGACTGCGTCGAACGATGGTTTGTTGTGGTGGTTGGGTTGGGTTATAAGGGGCTTTTACCAGCTACCAGGGTCATTAGGGTGTGTGAGCGGGTGTTCAAGATAACACCTCAAGGCCATACATGCTCTCACTGCATATATACCTGGCTTTTACTTATGATGGTCACCAGTGATGGTAAACCTCTGAACCAGGTTCGATCCTCTGAAACACCCACACACACACACACACACACACACACACACACACACACACACACACACACACACCGAACTTTACTTTGCTTGAAATACAGAACGAAATAGTTTTCAGCTCTTATGTTATAAAGGGGAACATACCGATGTATATATATTGCCATTGACTATGCATTGGTGTAGTTTCGTTTGACTTTTCTCTTGTACTCAGTGACACAGTATGGGCAAATGACATGACCCAAATCAAGGCCATCTTGGAGTGGAAATTAGTCAGGTCTCTGTAACTGCTTGTGTACACCTGACTCTTAAAGGAACAAAGGTTATATGAAGGGAGGAAGGAAGAATGGACATATGAAGGGAGGAAGGAAGAATGGACATATGAAGGGAGGAAGGAGGAATGGACATATGAAGGACCAGAAGTCCACAACTCACCTGCCGTTCTAGTCTTCTGGACTTATTTAAATGTAATTGATGATGCCCCCTCATCTCTCCAGCCTAGACTGGTGGTGTGGCTTGGGTCAGGCAGCCAGTAGCCATCCAGTCAGAACGGGTAGCATACACGTGTACCTCCTCCTTTGGTCATAGGAGGCTTATTGTAAAACAGGCCTCAGTCTCCCCTGAGCTGGATCGTTTTATCGATGTTGTGCGTGTCAGTCTTTACGGATTGATGATAACGTATGGAGACGTAGTGTTTTTGAGATGACGGGGCCGCTAAGGTGTGGATTTCTATGCGAGGTAAACAGGGGGTAGGAGGGAGGAGCTGCGCAGGAAGTATGAACGTGTCTTCAGGTGTGATGTGTCATGCCTAGAGGTACCGCAGAAGAGCCCCGAAGTTCCTGTCGATGGCGCCTATTTACCTCAGGCCACTGAACTCTAAACTTCATCATTGACTTTTCACATCCATCGGTCACCTGAGTCGTGATGTAGAATGTTACAAGATGTAACGTGTCACCATCACGTATATCTACCTCAGAGTCAGGTCTCTTTGACGCCATGGTAGCGCCCTGGAGCATTTCGGGGTACCCCAGCGGCTGTGGGGACAAAGGCCCCTACCACATCTTGAGGGCCAAGAGGAGTGTGTATAGCCCACTCGTGTGGGAGGCTGAGGCTTCCCAGTATGAGTGTAGCGTCGCTGGATGCGTTCCAGCGGCCGACCTAGATCTGTGTTAGGGCATCAGTGGAAACGCGAGTCACTCGACGAATGAGGGAGGAGGATGGGGCGTTTAAGGGTGATGGTTTTATCTCTTTCTCTGCTGATGTAACTTCCTTATTTTTGGCGTATCCGCTGTCCATTCTTCTCAGGCTCGTGGCTTCACTTCCTCTTCCTCCTTTGTGGTAGACTTCCTTGTGGTAGTCCTCCTTGTGGTAGTCTGCCTTGTGGTAGTCCTCCTCGTGGTAGTCTTCCTTGTGGTAGTCTTCCTTGTGGTAGTCCTCCTTGTGGTAGTCTTCCTTGTGGTAGTCCTCCTTGTGGTAGTCTTCCTTGTGGTAGTCTTCCTTGTGGTAGTCTTCCTTGTGAAAGTCTGCTTTGTGGCAGTCTTCCTTGTGGTAGTCTTCCTTGTGGTAGTCCTCCTTGTGGTAGTCCTCCTCGTGGTAGTCTTCCTTGTGGTAGTCTTCCTTGTGAAAGTCTGCTTTGTGGCAGTCTTCCTTGTGGTAGTCTTATATGTGGTAGGCTTCTCCCTCTTAACCCTGTTACCTGTACACCCGTGACGTGCACTAACCCACTCACTTTAATGAGATCGCGAGGAGTGTGTGTGTGTGTGTGTGTGTGTGTGTGTGTGTAAGGATTCTCACATGATCCAGCCAGACACTCGGTTTATGAGCATGCAAGAAAGGTCAGGCGTCGAACCCAATACCTTCAAGGTTAAGTCCAAGAGAGCAAGCGAGCCAGCGAGCCAGCCAGCTTCCGCCTCCAGCTCTTAAGCTCTTACAAGAAGTCTTTCTCGTTGGTCAATGAAAGGTCACCTGTTATTAATTGGTGTACGTCCCAGTTGTAGATAGTGCGAAGGTGATGATGTAGTACGAGCTCTGAACGCCCTCTGAACCCAAGGCCACACGGTTGAAACATACACGAGTATTGTCTAGAGAGGTTCACACACACACACACACACACACACACACACACACACACACACACACACACACACACACACACACACCAGATATGAAACTCAGACAGGATGATAACATTATGAGGACATACGTGGTCGGTGCTCAGTTTCGCTATCTTTAGTTTGAAGATGTAATTGTACTTGGTTACGTAAGTGAACGTGATGTTACTGAGCACTAACACTGATTTAGGGTAGTCATATAAACCCCATATTTTTTTAAATGAATAGGGAGATTATATACATAACTGGTATATTTTTAATGGAGATGATTTCCCGGAAAATTCAAATGCACGCACGCGCTAATTTTGTCCTTTCGTGTGTAAGCCACAAGGTGAACCATGAATATGCTTTACAACAAAAAGTAAATTCTCCTCTTCTACAGAGGAGCCAGCCCATCCTCAGCCCCTACTGCTGAAGGAGTGAGTCCCACACGCCCCAGCCAGACTTCCCAGAACCTCTTGAAATTGCCCCTCTGCCTCTACCACCAACACCACCACCACTACCACCACCTGTGCCACCAACCACTACCATCTGTACTACCAGCCACTACCACCTCTGCCACCCCCACCGCTACCACCTCTACCAACACAACCACTACCACCTTTACCACCACCACCTCTACCACCACCGCTACCACTACCACCTCTACCACTACCACCACCACCCCCACTACCACCACCACCCCCACTACCACCTCTACCACCACCACTACCACCAATACCACCACCTCTTACCCTGCTCATTACGATGTCTCCTGCCAGCAGCCATTTATACATGAAGACTTAACATATTCCTTCTTCTTCGTGTCGCATGATCTGAACTGTCACTGGTAGATAACACCGAGCAATATTAATCAAATATTAGAGGAGTGAATCGGAGAGGAATACTTCCTGATCTGTATTTCTGAAATACTTTGGGGAGGGGGGGATATAGCTGATCTGAGAGGAGTACTACCTGACGATACTTCTAAAATTTTAGGAGGAATATAGCTGTCGTAGGAGCAATACTATCCAGAGATACTTCTCGTGTATTGGGGAGTGAATATTCCTTGAGGAATACAGCTGTCCTAGGGAGAGATACTACAAGGACGATATACTTCTCAAATATTGGGGAATGAATATTCCCTGAGGAATACAGGTGTCCTGGGAGCAATACTACACGAACGATACTTCTCAAATATTGAGGGAATGAGTCAGCCAGGAGGAATACTACCTGAACGATAATATTCATATATTTAGAGAATACACCTGCCCTGAGGGGAATACTACAAGACCGATATTTCTCAATTATTGGGGAATAAATCTGCTTATTGATAAATATTACCATAAGAATATTTATTACGTACCAAGAGAGCAAATCTGTTTAGAGAGAAATACTCCTCAAATATTTAGGAGAATAAAACCTATTTTGAAAGGAGCTCTTAACAAGGCTCAGAGTAAATTAATCTTTAATTATTCACGTTGTTAATCATGTTTCCTTACACTGAAATGTTTGTCTTGTTAATTTTTGAATTTTATTGTTTGTGTATTTCTTAGTGAGGACTAACGTGTTATTTCTTAGTGAGGACTAACGTGTCATTTCTTAGTGAGGACTAACGTGTCATTTCTTAGTGAGGACTAACGTGTCATTTCTTAGTGAGGACTAACGTGTCATTTCTTAGTGAGGACTAACGTGTCATTTCTTAGTGAGGACTAACGTGTCATTTCTTAGTGAGGACTAA
The DNA here is from genome assembly GCF_036320965.1 of Panulirus ornatus. Taxonomy (NCBI): domain Eukaryota; kingdom Metazoa; phylum Arthropoda; class Malacostraca; order Decapoda; family Palinuridae; genus Panulirus; species Panulirus ornatus. The sequence goes on from NC_092224.1 coordinate 35,290,633, forward strand.
CGTGTCATTTCTTAGTGAGGACCAAAGTGTCATTTCTTAGTGAGGACCAAAGTGTCATTTCTTAGTGAGGACTAACGTGTTATTTCTTAGTGAGGACCAAAGTGTCATTTCTTAGTGAGGACTAACGTGTCATTTCTTAGTGAGGACTAACGTGTTATTTCTTAGTGAGGACTAACGCGTGTTCCTGTTGTTGTTGTTCTAGGTTACGACGGGCCGCTGCAATACGCCATGACGGATGGCGTGAGTCCGGACGCCGCCATGACGACGGTGCAGGTCCTGCCCGTGGTGGGACAGTCCTCGGACTTCACGGACGACGAGGACGACAACACAGCCACCGGTGAGTACCACCACCCCAGGGGGTGGGAAGGTGGGAAGGGGAGGGGGGTGTCGTTCCGCACGACGTGGAGTGACTACGGTGGAGGGGAAGGAGAGTGTCGGGGAGGAGGTGGACGGGTCGGCAGGCAGGCAGGCAGGCTCCTGGAAGGGAGAGAGGGAGGGAGGGAACAGGGGTTGAGGGTGGAGGAGGGGACGAGTGTGTGTGTGTGTGTGAAGATGGGGTAAGGGGACGAGTCAAGATGGGTAGGGGGGGGAGCGAGCCCAGATGATGGATGGGTGAGTGAGTGAGTCCACATAGGGAGAGGGATGAGTCCAGATGGGTAAGGGGACGAATTCAGATGATGGGGGGATGGTGAGTCCACATGGGGAGAGGGATGAGTAAGGGGACGAATTCAGATGATGTGGGGGATGGTGAGTCCACATGGGGAGAGGGATGGATAAAGGGACGAGTCCAGACGATGGGAAGGGGGATGAGTCCACATGAGGGAGAGGGATGAGTCCAAGTGGGATTTGAAGGAGAGGTGGGTGAGTCAGGTGATGGATCGTAAGGAAATGAATCAGCGCCGTTGGACACGAGTCAAACGAGGACGAGGCCGACGGAGGAGACACACACATCCCCGCACAGCGAGGCGAGCGAGGTACTGGCCTCGCACACGAGAAAAAGCTCGAGAGTCAGGCCAACAAATTCCGTGTTTGAGCAAAATTTTTGGGGTGTTTAAAGGGAAGCGAGTGAGGGGGTGGTGGTGGTAGATGGGGGTGTTAGCGAAGACCGCCGGAGCGGAGTGGATGGGAGAATCAGACACTCCATTTTTGGGTCTTTCAACCCCGACCAACGCTGGCGGAGGAGGAGGAGGAGCAGAGGACGGAGGGGAAAATAAAAGGAAGCAGTTGGAGAAAATAGACGAAGGCGTGCCCACCTTTGGGAGGTAAGAGATCGGAGAAGTAGTTTCCGATAGGGTGGTGGGGTTTGAATGGGTGCTTCCCGGTGTGGCATCAGAGGAGGTGTAACTTGTGGAGGCGAATTCCCAGAACACAGGCGGGTGGGGGATCCTCACACGGTGTTTACCCTCGTCTGTTTCAAACGACGTCAGGGACGCGCCGCCACGTCGTACCACCACCACCTCGCCCGACACTGTTGATCTGGTTGTAAGAACTACCAGGATTGGAGGGTTGTTGTGGTTGGTGTAACATCTGCTGAGGCACCGCTTTTACTTACTAGGGTTGTGTGTGTGTGTGTGTTTGTGTGACGCCCGTCACCTCGTGTCGCCGCAGAAGACCTTCCGTCACAGGTGACGCAGCTCATCAGCTTTGTTGTCCAGTGCGTCACACTATTTGCTAGATCCTCTTGGGTTCTTGTAGCACATCAGTGGGAGATAATCCTCTTGCCACTTTAATCTCTCTCTCTCTCTCTCTCTCTCTCTCTCTCTCTCTCTCTCTCTCTCTCTCTCTCTCTCTCTCTCTCTCTCTCTCTCTCTTATCTCCACGTCACCCATGGGGCACATCAAGCCACACCAGTGAAGCACCGGTGGTGTCTGCCTGTGTGGAGGAACTGTAGTGCTGGGGGCCACATGTGGTGGGGGTGGAGTCACCATCCAGGCAGTGGTGCTGGGGCCGCGTTTGCGGACACTCAGGCCGTGCTGGGGCCCCTTGGGGCCACTCAGGCAATGCTGGAGCCCCATGGGGGCCACCTGGGGGAAGTGTTGGAGCCGCATGAGGTCGACCCGTAACCAGCGCTTCCCGATAATTACTGCATTGTCCTCAGTGGCCCAGTAATATACACGTATTGAGCAGTCGCAGGTGGGGGTGCTCCATGTCAGAGAACGACGGGAGGGGAAAAAACGACGGGAGGGGTGGAAATGGGAAGATTAGGAGAGTGTGGGAGGGAAGGGAAGGGTTGGGAAAGGTGAGTGAGGCAAGGGAGAAACACCAATGATGGGGAAGGGAGGTCTATGTGGGAAAAAAATGGGAAGGATATGTAACCTTTTTGAGGATAGTAATAGTATCCTGAGCTCACTTATCCTTCTTGGGATAGACTGGATAGTAAAGCAGGAGGATCCCTCCTCCCTATACTTCCTTCTCTCCGGTAGAGTGATAGGCAGGAAAGGGAGGATAGAGACATAGGAAGGAGAGGAGGGGTGGTGGCGATGAGGAGCGAGGGAGAGGATAGAACTATAGGGAGGAGAGGGAGGGTAAGGACGATGAGGAGGAAGGGAGAGAGTAGAGCGATAGAAGGGAGAGAGAGGGAGACTTGAACGATAAGCAGGAGAGGGAGCGCAGAACGATAGATAAGAAAGAACGAATATAATGATAGAGAGGGAGAATAGAACGATAAGGAGGAAAGGAAGGGATAGATCGACAAGGAGGAGGAAGATAAGGGTAGCAAGATAAGAAGACGATGGAACGATAAGGAGGCAGGAAGGAGGCACAAGTGCAAGTGAGACAACAGTACACACACGTTACCTGACTGTAGATAACTTTAGACAGGAGCCTCAACCGTAGACAGGAGCCTCAACCGTAGACAGGAGCCTCAACCGTAGACAGAAGCCTCGACCGTAGACAGGAGCCTCAACCGTAGACAGGAGCCTCAACCGTAGACAGAAGCCTCGAGTGGAGACAGGCGCCTCAATCGTAGACAAGAGCCTCAACCGTAGACAGAAGCCTCAATCGTAGACAGGGGCCTCAACCGTAGACAGGAGCCTCAACCGTAGACAGGAGCCTCAACCGGGTGTTGGCCAGTCAGACCAGCACGTCTGCTGTACAGTCACACGCTACTGCAGGGAACATTCAGTTAATCCCCAGGGGTACAGACACACACACACACGAGTACCTACAAGTCAACAGGTAACGGGTTACCTGTATACACGAGTACCTACTGGACAACAGGTAACGGGTTACCTGTATACACAGGTCACAGGTCAACAGGTAACGGGTTACCTGTGGTCCTGTGACTTGCTTTTTTTCGGTTAATTCTGAACTCCGACAGTTCTTGATAGTGGAGACAATGATAAAAACAGCGAGGACGCTTACTTCCCTCCTCTCCCCTCCCTCCATCTTCTACTCACTCCTACAACAACTACAGCAGGAAGGACAAAAGAATACAAGAGAAAAAAAAGTATTTGCATTGCGGAAGTCGGGAAAGCTTGGAATATATATATATATATATATATATATATATATATATATATATATATATATATATATATATATATATATATATTATCCCTGGGGATAGGGGAGAAAGAATACTTCCCACGTATTCCCTGCGTGTCGTAGAAGGCGACTAAAAGGGGAGGGAGCGGGGGGCTGGAAATCCTCCCCTCTCGTTTTTTTTTTTTTAATTTTCCAAAAGAAGGAACAGAGAATTGGGCCAGGTGAGGGTATTCCCTCAAAGGCCCAGTCCTCTGTTCTTAACGCTACCTCGCTAATGCGGGAAATGGCGAATAGTTTGAAAGAAAAGAAAAAGAATATATATATATATATATATATATATATATATATATATATATATATATATATATATATATATATATATATAGGTGAGGATATTCCTTCAAAGGTCCAGTCCTATGTTCTTAACGCTACCTCGCTAACGCGGGAAATGGCGAATAGTTTGAAAGAAAAGAAATATATATATATATATATATATATATATATATATATATATATATATATATATATATATATATATATATATATATATATTCATTCACAGGAGAGAAAAATGAACGTGGACGTAACTCCCTGAGTCCCGCGCTATTTCGACTCTCGGGCGAGATTTCGTATGTTAGAAAGGATGGGTCATACTGCCAGCTGTTGTGCGTGCGTGTGTGTGTGTGTGTGTGTGTGTGTGTGTGTGTGTGTGTGTGTGTATTTCTGTGTGGGTGGGTGTGGGTGGATTAAAATCCTTGACGTTTCGACCTTTGGTCAGGTTTAATGACTGCGTACGACCTGGACTCCCGCCGGGCTATCTAGACGTGTCGTCGCCTGCAGGAGTGGACTGCCTGGCGGAGGGTTATCTGGGCAACGCCCCAGAACTCCATGTGAGAGAGAGAGAGAGAGAGAGAGAGAGAGAGAGAGAGAGAGAGAGAGAGAGAGAGAGAGAGAGAGAGAGAGCAGGAGTTTGCCTATGTAGGTAGGGCGCGAGCGAGCAAGCACCTGATGGAGGACGTCGTAGTTCTTCGCCTAACATTCTTTTCTGTGATGAGGTTCGTTGTACTTCGGTGTATTGGGGGAGACGCTGTTGCTGATCACCACTGCACGTCGTGTTCCTGGATCACTGCACGTCGTGTTCCTGAATCACTGCACGTCGTATTCCTGATCACTGCACGTCGTGTTCCTGATCACTGCACGTCGTATTCCTGAATCACTGCACGTCGTATTCCTGATCACTGCACGTCGTGTTCCTGATCACTGCACGTCGTGTTCCTGATCACTGCACGTCGTGTTCCTGATCACTGCACGTCGTGTTCCTGGTCACTGCACGTCGTGTTCCTGAATCACTGCACGTCGTGTTCCTGATCACTGCACGTCGTGTTCCTGATCACTGCACGTCGTGTTCCTGGTCACTGCACGTCGTGTTCCTGATCACTGCACGTCGTGTTCCTGAATCACTGCACGTCGTGTTCCTGATCACTGCACGTCACCCCCTCCCCACTTGCCTCAGAAGTTGTCCCATTTACAGGTGTGTGTGGGACGGGAGAAGGGGGGGGGGGGGGAGGGCGGGGACGACGAGCACGACGAGGACCCCTCTCTACCACAGTCATTTGAGCCCCTCTTGGCATCCGTTATGTAGTTGTATACCTCACTGGCCACCCTACCTCTCCCTTCCGTATTTCATTGTCCGTATCAATGCGGCATTTGTTTCCCTCTCTCTCTCTCTCTCTCTCTCTCTCTCTCTCTCTCTCTCTCTCTCTCTCTCTCTCTCTCACGTACATTTAACGCCACGACGAAGTCCTCCGAGGGAAAGTCTTTCAGTGACTCCACCCTCGTTGGAGACGAGGTGTTGACCGGCAGCCAGCCAGGGTCCGTCATGCATACGTGCGTCTAACGTCAGTGAATTCGTCAAGGCATCTACCATCACTGGGAAGTTTTGTCCCCCTGCAAGTCACAAAGTATCCTGTATCCTAACCTCTGCCATGATTGGATGCGTTGGAGAGATCACGTACTGTTCTACGAACTTCAGGTAGATAGAGACAGGATGACAGAGACCCCCCAGTTCAACCCCGTGACTCTATCCACAGTCATCCACTACCTGTTGTTCGACTTGCCTTCCTCCTGTGTACCTCAGGTCATGTCCACTGACGCCAGAACGTCCGCGATCGTCGGCGCCCATCATACGTGCCTTCTCGTTGCGTGGTACAGCGTTGGTCCACGCTGAGGGAGGAGTTAAAGCGTTTAGAGAGAGAGAGAGAGAGGGTGTCAGTAACACGGTCGTGCCTCCCTCCCTCCGTCCCGTGTGGTGAGGGCTGTGAAGCTCACAGTGTTGGAGGGATTAGTTTCGATGTGTGGCCTAGTATGGTAGTGAGGCGCCACAATCCCTGTGGTGGTGGTGCTGGATCCCATCTTTGCCCTCTAACCTACCATCCCATCCCGTTAGATCCCATCTCTCCTCGTCTCTGAATTCCAATCACCAGTCTCCCATCATCGTATCTCCTGACTTCCCCATTTCTCCTCCCTTTTCTTTTTTTCTTCTCTCCCTCCTCTTCCCTCGCCCACACCCCGCCCTCTTCTCTCCCTCTCCCTTCTCTTCCTTCCACTCCTTTCGTCTCGTGTTCCCTGCCCTTGTTTTTTTGTCAAGCACTCATCCATCTCCTCCTCTCTCCATCTCACTCCTCCCTCCCTCTTCACCCTCTTCATATCATCGGGTTTCCTATTACCTCTCCCTTCTCCCCCACCTATCCCTCTCTCTCTCTCTCTCTCTCTCTCTCTCCCTCTCATTCCTACCTCTCCCTCTCCTCCCACACTCCATCTCCCCTGTTCCCCCTCTCTCTCTCTCACTCGCAGTGTTGACTCTCGCTTGAGCACCGTGGGCCCTCCTGCGCCTCACATTCCCGGGTTACTGTGCACCGGGGCAGCAGCAGCCAGCTGTGTTTCATATAATCCACTCGACCACCTCACACATATATTCCGGCCATCTGCTCTCTTGCTTCCTCCTCCCACGTCCTCCTGGCCCGCAGCTATGATAATTATCAGCGTCCCTACCGGACTGTGGTTCAGTCCCCGGGAGCTTATGTGGGTCCGGGAGTCGAACATGATAACGTTGTTGATCCCACAGTGCGTTCCCATAAGGCAATGATGCCGTGTGTATTAAACTGTGTGGTGTTCAGATATTGGCGTCTGACGCCCGCCCACTCTCTCTCTCTCTCTCTCTCTCTCTCTCTCTCTCTCTCTCTCTCTCTCTCTCTCTCTCTCTCTCTCTCGCTCTCTTTCTTTCTCAGGGAAGAGAGTAAGGGTCTTACTGGAGGGAAAGTTTTGGTTTTTAAACAGAAATGGAGCAAACGAGCGAGCACAGGTCCAAGTTCAGAGGCACACAGGGACGGATGCCATCAAGACCATAACCTTGCTTATGCCTAGAGAAAGAAGCGCTTTTCAGACAAATCTCTCTCTCTCTCTCTCTCTCTCTATCTATCTATCTATCTCACTTGGGAAGGCCTCTACAAAGTTTTCTGTCTCTCTCTCTCTCTCTCTCTCTCTCTCTCTCTCTGGGAAGGCCTTCCACAAAGTTTTCCCTCTCTCTCTGGAGAAGGCCTCCACAAAGTTTTTTCTCTCTCTCTCTGGGGAATGCCTCCACAGAGTTTTCTCTCTCTGTCTGGGGGCATGCCTCCAGCAAAGTTTTCTCTCTCTGGGGAAGGCCTCTACAAAGTTTTCTCTCTCTTTACCTCAAGAACAAAACTCAGACCAGAGAGCTACCGTGGAGAACCCGCCTTTCCACCTCCACCTCCACCTCCACCTCCACTCGTCGAGGGAGGAGTCGAGGATGCTGTAGACGCCGCTCTGCTCCGGGGTCTTATTGCCGGCTTCTCTTTCCTATCCCCCGGGTGTCCATGCTCGGTTCGAATCTTCTATCCTCCGTACCGCTCATGAAAGGCGTGAACGGAGAGATGAGAGAGAGAGAGAGAGAGAGAGAGAGAGAGAGAGAGAGAGAGAGAGAGTATGGGGGATGAGTGGAGGGAATTGAGGGGGAGGAAATATGTGGAGAATTACATACTAACGAGGGAAAATGTAGGAGGAGTATAGACGAGGGAGAGACCATGAGGTGAGGGAGGGAAGGATGGAGCGGGGGCCAGGGATGTTGCGAAAGAGTTGCAACACGGTGGGGTGAGTGGCACAGAGAGAGAGAGAGAGAGAGAGAGAGAGAGAGAGAGAGAGAGAGAGAGAGAGAGAGAGAGAGAGAGAGAGAGAGGTAGATCGACACAGGGTTGAGCAGCGGTCCTGGAGAAGGGGCCGGTCATCCCTGGACGTGTGACTGCTGTGGGTAGTTCAGTCCAGGAGAGTGTCGTCCTCAGGTACGAGGCTCGCTCGCCCGTGTGTCCCGCCCATTCCCACATAAGCCGCACCAGCAGGCCTCCTTACCTCCACCTCCTCCTCCTCCTCCTGCCGAGGAGACCCTCCTCACTCCGTACGCCAGACGTCCTGTGTTCCTCCATGAGCAGGGACACATTCGCGTGCGTTCGTGCATGCTGTTGTATGTAGCTGGTGGTGTATGTTATCATAACTAGCCTTAAGTTATCAGAGGGTTGTTTAGCTCACAGGTCATCAGCGTAAGTTATCATCTACACAGTAAACTCTCGAACCTCAACCTTGAAGAGGACTCTCGCGTTTACCTTCGAGAAACGTAAATATTTTTGCGTCATTTCAGGTGAAATGAAGATTTGAGGGTTAGAGTGGAGGAGTGAGTGAGTGAGGAGTGTTGATAGAGGCGTTATCATGTTGACGTCCCAAGACCAGACAGAGTTTGGCCTCCAAGACCCGGTGTTGTCGGCTTACGTCGCCTCCACACTGCCTCCGTCAGCGTGGTAGGGCGCCGTAGCTCTATCGCCCCACGCTACTCAATGGTCCCCTACACCCATAGTGAGGTACAGGGACGATGGTCCTGTTGCTCCATGGTACTCATGTGGTCCCCTACACCCAGAGAGTGAGGTACGGGAATAGTGGTCCTCTCGCCCCCATGCTACACATATGGCACCACCATCCACCCCGGACCCATAGTGAGGTACAGGAACAACACTCTCCTCATCCTCTGCTACAGATAACTTTTCTTCCCCTCCTCCTCGTAATGTGGTGTCGAGACTGTGGTCGTCTCCACACCTTCCTTGCTACACTGAGATGGAAGACTTCCTCGCCTCCTTCGGCCCACTTTACGCACGTCTAACCCCTATATATGATTGCTGGTTTATGTACATTAAGGGGAACGAGTTTTACGTTGGTGTTGACCCCCCGTCTCTTTACATTGTACGTATACCATAACTTAACCTGAATAGTGTACACACCCAGCTTTCGCCAGGAACTCCTTCATCAACCATCCTTATTGGGGGAGAGGACGAGCAGCTAGGGGTTGGCTTTGAGCCAGCTGCTGGCCCTGTCCAGGATTCGAACTTGCGCCCGTAAGATTGAGTGGATTATACAGCATTGACCCTGCGGAAGGCCTCTGTGTTGCATACCACCTCCCGTCGTCGTCCCTGCTGGTGTGGCAGAGGTGGTGCTCCTGCCGGAACCACTCTCGCTGAACTGGTTGTGATGCAACACCCTGGCAGTAACAACCTGGTGATCCCTTCTCATCAGTGTGTTTCATGAGGGGGGGAAAAAATGAGTTGTGTATTGAGGGAGAAAATGACTTTTTTTTCTGTTATCTATGTGAAATTTGACGTGGGGAATTCGCATATTTTCGAATACCGATACATTTTTTTTTTACATAGAAATAATATCGTATATGTATATGTATATATATATATATTACAGAAACTTTTTTATAACTAGCGTCTCGTGTCTGTATAGAGAAGTGTAGAGAGGAGTGGCCTTCCCTTGCAAACCACCCTCCCATACTGGCCAGTCCCCGTGGTGGCTGGGGTTTACTCCTCCTCCTCCAGCACTTCCCTCCTCACCCCAGCAGCAATACCTCGTGTGTTGCTAGTATTGCCGTGTCCCTCTCGGGGGGGGGGGGGGGGGGGGGGGGGGAACCTTATAAAATATATCTGTTATTTCTTCTTTTTTAAACCTCCCCCTATTTTTTTTTTTTTTTTTGACTCATTTACCGAAATTTTTCATTCGTCTTCGTGTTTATGTAGTATGTGTGACTTAAGAGATGACGGTATTTTCATTTGAACATTCTCTCTCTCTCTCTCTCTCTCTCTCTCTCTCTCTCTCTCTCTCTCTCTCTCTCTCTCTCTCTCTCTCTCTCTCTCTCTCACACACACATGCACGCCTCCCACCGCTTGATATACGAGCCCCAGGAAGGCATGGAGATGGTCGTGTCGAAGGAACCCATTGCCGTGGTGTAGACATCCCCTCCTCCCGCTGAACTGTGCCATCCCTTTTTGTTGGGTGGCGGTGTGTGTGTGTGGGGAGGTGTGGGGTGTGTGTGTCGCCTCTCCCCGGTCCTCACATGACGGAGGGGGTGACACCTGGAACTGTTACCACTAAATTGGTTTTCCTCTTACTAGAGTTCTGAAGGAATAGATAGGAAATCGCGTGCACACACACACACACACACACACACACACACACACACACATATTTATATATATACATGACAGCTAGAGACTGAGTGTGAACGAATGCGGCCTTTTTTTTGGTCTGTTTTCCTGGCGCTGCCTCGCTGAAGCAGGAGGTAGCGATGCTGTTTCCTCTGGGGCAGGGTAGCGTCGGGAATGGATGAAGGCAAGCAAGTTTCAATATGTACATGTGTACATATGTCTTTGTCTATGTATGTATATGTATGTATATGTGTATATGTTGATATGTATTTGTAAGTATATGTGCGTGTTTGGGCGTATATATATATATATATATATATATATATATATATATATATATATATATATATATATATATATAATATATATATATATATATATTTCTGAGTGCCTTCAGTTAATAAGTAATTCAAAACGTTCTTCCAGCAAGTCTTTTAATGATGTGTCGTCTATCAGTAACGTGGATCTCTCACAGATCGCCCGTGGGAGAAAATATGATACCAGACAATCATCAAAAAGAACACTTGTTTATTTTCTTGGCTGATTTTTAGTCTTATCTTTGAGGCTATTTCTGCCCAGTATGTGTATATGTGTGTGTGTGTGTGTGTGTGTGTGTGTGTGTGTGTGTGTGTTTGTGTGTGTGTGTGTGATTATTGCTGGATGGGTGAGTAAGTATATGTTGGTGGATGTGTGGATGATATTGCGCCTATCCCCTTCATATATATTCACACACACACACACACACACACAAACACACACACACACACACACACACACACACACACACACACACACACACACACACACACACACACACACACACACACACACTCACACACACACACACACACACACACACACACACACACACACACACACACTCTCTCTCTCTCTCTCTCTCTCTCTCTCTCTCTCTCTCTCTCTCTCTCTCTCTCTCTCTCTCTCTCTCTCTCTCTCTCTCTCTCCCCCACAATATCATCTGACCAATATTCCAAAGATTCATGAAGACAACAACAAGATTTTGAAAGTAAATTTCATACAAAAATGACTTTATAAAAAGATCATGGAAGAGAAATAGAAGAAAGAATATTTTTTTCGATATTTTGTTTACACTTTAGCCTTGGCGTTATTTCTTCCATATATTAGTCTCGATAGAGCTAGCAGAGATAAGTATTTGGTAAATAGTTATAATTTTTTTTTCATGATTTTTTTTCTTTTTTCACTTCACTCTTATAGGTCGGGCCAATAGTGTGTGTGCGAGTCGTGTCTGGTGCATGATAAACCACGTCCTCTGGTAGACATCTGACCCTTTGCCCTGCAACCCTGGCTGTACTGTGTTCCGTTCAGTCCTTTGATGTCGATATATTGATGCCTGGAACACAGGCTGAGGCCTGTGTCCCCTCCGGACCCGGAGTGGGTCCCCTTCTTGGATGCCCTGGACATTGGTGTTGTTGTCCCCTCCTCCATGGATGTTCCCTTCATGGGTGTCTGATCCGTGTGTATTCCTTCCACGTGTGTCTCACCCATGGATGTCCCCTCCAGGGGTGTCTCCTCCGTGGATGTCTCCTTCATCGACGTCCCCTTCATGGGCATCTCCTTCGTGGGTGTCTCCTCCATGGGTGTTTCAGTCATAGGTGTCCCTTCTATGGAGTGTCTCCTCCATCAACGTCCTCTCCATGGGATGTCCCCCTCCAAGGTTGTCTCCTCCATAGACGTCCCTCCGTGGGTGACCCCCCGCCATGGTTGTCCCATCCTTGGCTGCGTCCCATTCCTTTGGTATGTCCACACACTATGTCCTAGCCCGTCGCCCGCAGTCCTTCCTCAGGACGGGTATAAAGGAGACAGATTGTCTGCAGACAGATACCCAATGTCCATTCGTGTGCATGGGTAAGGTAACGTCCAGGGTTGTATATAATCCGCGATTACATCGAACCAACACTAGAACATGCTTCTCAAGTTTGCTTACCGGAGGTCAAAGAAAAGATGCAGTGAATAGGAATGGTCCAGAGGAGGGTGAGGAAGATGATATTCACAGTTAAGGTAGGTTAGAGGTCGTAGATGATTGGTCCACCATTGAAAAGGAAAGAGGAAAGAGTGATTTTGATATATATATATATATATATATATATATATATATATATATATATATATATATATATATATATATGACTCTAAAGCGTCTTTACCACTTCGACGGTATTGGCGGTGAACGGATTTTCGAGACACGTGAGGATAGATGAGCCAGGAGACATTTTACAAATACCAGAGAAGAGAATAAGAATGTAAAGGCTGATAGTATAGAAAAGTTAGAAAAAAGAATTGTTTGATGGTCCCCTACGAGTGTAAAACATTCTCTCCCCTCCCCCAACACACCCACACACACACACACACACACACACACACACACACACCCACACTCATACGTACGTACAGTTGTAAGAATAAATCGTATTTTCCTTTGTTCAAGATTTTTTCCTCCACATCCTGTGGGTTCTCATTGTCGATTTATGAATCTTAATCTACGTTCCTTTACTCATGAATCTGCCGTCGCATTAACTAACTGTAAGGTTTCCTCTTCATTTCACTCACCTTCTCCAGGGAGGAATCTCCGGCCATCATTTGAAAAGAGGGATGTTATTACGTCGTAATGCACGAGGAAACATTAATGATTTAGATTTTGTTAAGTATTCACAGATGTAGTCCATTAGAGGAATTCACTTATTCAGTACGTCTGATCTTGCTAGTACATCTTACGTGCCCGCAGTGTGTGTGTGGGTGTGTGTGTGTGTGTGTGTGTGAGTGTGTGTATGTGGGGGGTGAGGGGCAGAGGCATGCAATGACTACCTTACCATCGTCCAGACACACACACACACACACACACACACACACACACACACACACACACACACACACACACACACGCTTGGAACTTTCTCCTCCTGGTGGCGGGCTAGCAATGCATCATGCTGTCCTCCCCGTTAAAGCTTTTCCCATGTGGAACTGGGTCGTTCCTGGTGGCAGTGTTGTTTCACCACTGTGGTAATGTCCTCTCGCCACTGTGGCAACGTTGTTTCCACCACTGTGGTAAATGTCCTCTCGCCACTGTGGCAACGTTATTTCACCACTGTGGTAATGTCCTCTCGCCACTGTGGCAACGTTGTTTCCACCACTGTGGCAAAGTGGAGCTGGTGCTGGCAGGTGTGTGGGTGGGGAGAGATGAGAACCACGGCCCTCCCGGAGGACACTGGCGGCTGTACACACAGCAGACGGGAGATTATTGCCTCCAGAAATCTCGGATGGTTTCCGTCAGCAGATCAAAGCGTCACTTGATCCCCAGCACACACACACACACACACACACACACACACACACACACACAGTGCTGGTCGTGGACCTAGACTGTATTGTATAGTGTACAGTTATGTAGGTCTCCCCTTGACGACGGAGTCAATGGATTAATATACCGGAGCCTCACCTGTAGGATCATACAGGTGAGGGAGGCTCAGTCCCATTTTCTCCACACGAGGATGAAGGAGAGACTCCTAGAAATAGCCTCCAGGGATGCTTGCCAAATGCCAGATGTCCTTCGTGTACCAGACGCACAGGAATCACGGATCAACCATAGATACAAAGGAATACGAAAAGAATACAAAGGAATTCAAACAGCGGCGACAGACCATTGATTGGGGTCCTTTCGAGGCTGTTTGTGATAGTGGAGATCAGGAGATGACAGATTAGTGTGGTTAAAGGTAGAAGTTCACTGTCTGTCGTAGATGAACGCGTAGACGGATGTGTGTGAGTTGTGACGAACATCATTGCGAGGGTTAAAAAGACCAGCGTTGAGTCAGCCACGATACAAGCGTGTGACTTGGTGTGTAGCCATGATGCAAGACCCCTGTCCGCATCCTAACCTGCCACAGGCTCACCTCTGGTTCCCCCCTGGCTCTGGTTTGGGTCAAAGATATAAGAATGGTCAAGCTTCTGCTAGAGTCACACTGCTGATCTTAGTCACGCTCGCTTAATTTCATCTGCACTTAGGCTCCAAATGTAGTTCGAAGGCTGATCGCTTTTCCATGCCCGTGGTTCTGCTGGAGGAAGCGTCTTCGTCAGTAGAAGAGCTTTGATATATTCTGGTTCAGTTTGGGTAAACGACAAGAGAATTAGTATCACTCGCCACACCCCTTCTCCTCCTCCTCCTCCTCCTCCTCCTCCTCCTCCTCTTGCACTTGAGGAAAGCTGGACGTATCTCGTCCTACGTGGCATCGTAGCAAGATGAAAGTCCGCTTGTCTTCATACATCACTGAACTCGACGTACCATCCACCCACGTCGGATTTGGTGGACGTTTTGTGTAACGCCTGGCTCGCCACCACACAGGCCTCTTACGTCTCCACATCACCACTGCCTCTCTCTCTCTCTCTCTCTCTCTCTCTCTCTCTCTCTCTCTCTCTCTCTCTCTCTCTCTCTCTCTCTCTCTCTCTCTCCCCAGTCTACGGCGGCCTCCATCCGTCTTGGGCATCCCTCCCACCCCCCGGCAACACCAGACCTCCCAAAGTTACGCTCGGGTGGTGGTGTTAATAATACTACTTCCTCCAACTAGCTCCCCCTGGGTCTCCCGCCACCACCGCCGCCTTCCCTTACTCACGTGCAGCCAAAGAGAGGAGGAGGAGGAGGAGGCCGGGCCTGGCCGGGCCGGCCGTGTCCCTCTCGCTCATCCAAGTCTTCGGTCGCATATCTCACTCGAGTTTCCGAATCTGCCCATAATTTTTCCTCAGTTTTGGCTCGGGTGCCCCGTGTCGTCTTCGCTCTCTCGAAACCCACATGTGCCAGCCTAGTGGTCATCCTCCCCCGTGCGATACATATACATATCTCTCCATCTAACTCGTCGCCGACCCAAGTAGTGTTGTCTCCTGGGCTCCGCGGTAGTCCTGGAGTATCGAATTTCGCCGCAAATACAATTTCATTCCTGAAGTACAGGAGTCGACTGCCGTATGCGTGCCGGTTAAATAACCATCTGATCCTTTTAATGACTTCATTTGATACCATTAGATCCTTGTTATAGATGTGGTGAATGAAAGGCTCTCACCTCCTATCCTCTCCCACGGGAATTCATGTCGAACCTTCGATGTTAAGAGGTCGTGGCGAGGGTCGTTGGTCTTCTGACCATTTGCTCGGAGCGACGACAGAAACGACGACGACGACGACGACGACGACCCCCCCCCCCCCCCCCCCCCCCCCCCCCCCCCCCCCATTTCCATTTGGTGGTTGTGGCTTGTTGCCAAGTTAGCGAGCCAGTTGCTGCCGCTTTGTGGATTAATCCAAACTGCCAGGAATTCAGATAATCCCCGGGCCATTGTTTGCTCTCACTCAACTCTCGCTCTTGTTCTGACGCGGGAATTGGAAGGTATTTTCTCCTTCCGTCTGAATAATAGATAAACTACGAGAGGAATGATTTAATGTCGTTATATATATATATATATATATATATATATATATATATATATATATATATATATATACATACATATATATTTAAAGGTCTTATCGTCTCATTTGTTGGAAAACACAAAGGAAATTACCAGTAATGAAGTCAGTTTGTGATCGTGACTGCATGACGAAATGATATGTTCTGTTTTATGTATTCGTAACTATATTTTGTCTCGTGAACATCGTCTTTTCTTCCAAAGTACAGCGAGAGCTTTATAGAATTTCACGGACTCTCCCTGATCATGTGTGATACAGCCAAAAGAACAGGAAAGAAATCATGGATTTCTTGTATCTCTCCTGAAGATGTAACTACACGAAAGTGCACTCGGGACCTACCGTGTTTCATTATATATATACACACACTTATTTTCTTCCGCATCTCAGTAGGGAGCCTCTAGAATAGGTCTCCATAGAAGCTGTTGACGTTTCGCTCCACCATCCTGAGAGTCGTCGTCATCATCAGTGAATGATCCAGTCTAGGATCTTGAGCGGCTCACGTGCGGAGAGGAGGCGGGCGGGCGGGCGGGCGGTGTGGCGTGTGCGCGGGGGAGCAGCGACCACTCGAACGGCAAGGAAGGGGAACGCAGCTGGACGGGTCCGTAGTAAATTGAGGACGACCTTCTGCCTGTTCTGTAGGGTGGGTGATTGAAGGTCGCGCATGTCGTGGGACACGGAGGGACTCATGTCAAATTCAGACGCTCGTTATCTTTGATGTGTCTCAAGCGTCTTTGTTGAGTCTTACCATCTGCTGCCTCGTTAGGCTGATCATGTGTTGGGTTGGGTGTTTCCTAATGTGTCCTTTGGGGGCGCGGTGTGTGTTGGAGATGCGTGGTGATGCGTCGTGAGGAGCGGGTTCGCTACTGGTGGCTCCAACATATGTGGTTCATGAGTTTACATACAACCTCCTTCGTAACAACTGAATTCGTAATCTAAGTGAGAGCTGTGGAGAGAACTCTGATATGGGTGAAGTTATTAGCCACTACGGAATGTCTAGTCTTCCGGATCTTATAGTAGATAACGTGTTTGAGTCGGTTGTCAGGTTTTATGCAGTTGATGTGGTGTAGGATATGCTGCATTCATCGTCCATTCCCGCCACCACATTCTCGCCCACCCGGCTCTTCATCGCTTGTCGAAAGCGGGTTAGGCACGCCCCTCTCGTCCGCGACCACATGCACCTGTCCTTGGGAATATTCGTAGACCAGGAGGTTACCCCCCCCCCCCCCCCCCCTCTCCCCCAGCTAAGAGAAAGGGACAGAGAGGTCCAGCTCCTTGAGGTTGACTTCCTACCCCTCTAAAAAAAATTATAAGGTTCACTCGTGAAAAAAAAGCAGATAATGCTATATGTAGTAATCAATAATCAATCAGGAAAGTCTGATTTATATGCAAATGAGTCCTCATATTCACGGGGCGGCGATGGAGGAAAGATATTTTACCCACAGTCTTTCAGAATGTTATGTTTACGTCTTATCATTGTCGGAGGCGAGCGTCCGCTGGGGCTGCAGATAGATGAAAAGGCACAGCGACCCACTCACCCAGCGAGCGTCCCTTCAACGCTCCAGCCGCTACTTGGCTACCATCTCTTGCCCTTGCAGGGGATGGAAGGGGCGATGATAATACAGACACCAGGGCTGGTGGTAGAAGAGATGGTAAGCAGACACTGCGTGAGGAAACTCCTGCTTCGTGTGGTTAGGTATAACGTCAGGGTAGACCCAGCAGGCTGTATGGGTAGCGTTGCTTCAGGTGGCCGGAATACACAGTGTCTATGTGTGTATACGGAACGCCAGTATACTGACAGGGACTTGAGAAATTGATGGCTTGTGTTGTGGTGCTGCTGAGTGATGGATGACTGAACAGGTGAATGGCGTGGACTCTGGTGGTTTGTCATGATGATGGTAAGTGTTTTGATCGTGGTAGACGGTGATGGAGAGAAGGAATGAGTGACTCCTTTGCTCTCGCCCGCTACGTACGCGCTCATGTTGTCTCTTGTTATCGGTATTGTGACGCTGTGATATATTCCCGTCCTTTCTTTTGTACTCTATTCACTTCTGACGCATAGATCCCCTATGTCAGAGTCTCTCTTCACTCATCATCTCCATTCACCCGAGTCTTTTCAGCACGCCCTGGTCGACCCTCTCAGCCATATTGTGTTCACTAACCACACTTCTTTCTGATATATATATTAATCCACTTCGTGGACATATCGTTCCATAGACATTTTTATTTCCAACTTCTTCCTTTATTATGCGTTCAAGCTCCCGTATCCATAAAGCACCTTTGAGACCACTATGCCCTTTAATTGGACCCATCTTTACCCTTAACATACACTGGCTTTTCCTTCTACACTTGTATTTTAATGCATCCATGACCCTAGATCACCAGTTCCAGCGTGGATCTCACTTCAGTGCCCCATGGTTTAAACCCGCTGTCACGTCCACTCCAAGGTGCCTAAACCATTCCACATCCTCCAGTCCTACACATTTCAAGTTACGCTCAGACCATCCTCTCTCATCTCCCCGCTTCCCCCTCCCTCCTGCTGCACCTCATTACCTCACTTTTACTGCCAACTTTGTCGATTTTCACACACACACACACACTGCCCAACTCCGTCGCCTGAGCGTGTCTCTCCTTAAACGGCGAAACTCTGAAATTCTCTTCC
This sequence comes from Panulirus ornatus, assembly GCF_036320965.1. Classification (NCBI taxonomy): domain Eukaryota; kingdom Metazoa; phylum Arthropoda; class Malacostraca; order Decapoda; family Palinuridae; genus Panulirus; species Panulirus ornatus. The sequence continues at coordinate 35,308,802 of NC_092224.1, forward strand.
TTCTTTTGGTAATTTCCCATAACCCACGTCCACCTTTAAGAGTCAGGTCCTCAGTCACGTGAGGAACTCAGAGCAATGTTGTATTTTTTCGTTGATTTTTTTTTCTCGAAATTTTCAGCCATTTCGGCTACTTGTAAAAAGGAAAGATTACAATGTTAATGCGTTTCTATCAAAAGAATTTACTGCACGGTATCATAATGATAAACTGAATATATATATATATATATATATATATATATATATATATATATATATATATATATATATATATATATATATAGAGAGAGAGAGAGAGAGAGAGAGAGAGAGAGAGAGAGAGAGAGAGAGAGAGCGAGAGAGAGTTGCTGTAGTCAAGATGAGAGGACGGGAGAGAGATAAGTTCTGTATTTAATTAGAGAAACTTGGATGTTTTAAGTCTGAGTGTAACGTAGTTGAAGGGCAAGGGAAGGGGGGGAAGTGGGGGGTGGAGGGTGGCATGGCTCGGGATAGTTGAGGAGGTAAGGTCGAGGTGGGTAAGAAAACGAGAGAGAGAGAGAGAGAGAGAGAGAGAGAGAGAGAGAGAGAGAGAGAGAGAGAGAGAGAGAGAGAGAGATACTTCCGAAGGAGGGGCCGTGGGACTGTGTCATCATCGTTGAGCATTCACTGGATGGAATGATGTGGAGCGATGTGGTGTATGGGAAGAGCACCAGGCGATCCCTGGACTGAAGTAGAGCCTAGGAAGCGATCATCATAAACTGGAAATCCTCCCCTCCAGCTTTTACTTTTCCAAAAGAAGGAACAGAGAAGGGGGCCAAGTGAGGATATTCCCTCCGGCTCAGTCGTCTGTTCTTAACGCTACCTCGCTAACACGGGAAATGGCGAATATGTATGAATATATGTATCTATATCTATCTATCTATCTATCTATCTATCTATATATATATATATATATATATATATATATATATATATATATATATATATATATATATATATATTCTCCTTGGTTTATCACCAATGTGAAACCTAGTTTGCATATAGATTATGCCTTTGATTAATTATTCTAACTACCTCTAGTTATATGAATTTTCAAGAGTGAATCTGTGATAGACTATTTCCATCTCCAGCTACGAGAGGAACAAGCAGCATCACCACCAGCGATGCTTCACCAAAACATCCCACCGACACAACATAATCATCTCTCGAGACACAGCCAAGAGGTCTGTATATATATATATATATATATATATATATATATATATATATATATATATATATATATATATATATATATATATTACCGAGCCATCACAGTGCCCCTCATATATCTCGTTTTCATTCACACGTTGTACACGAAAACCCTAGCCGATCTAGTTACATAGTTTGGGGGGTAAAGTGTTCACGTTTTCTCTATACACGTTCGTTGTCGTTCCCTCCTTATCTGGCAGGAGGAGGAGGAGTAGGAGGAGGAGGAGGAGGAGGAGGAGGAGGAGTAGGAGTAGGAGTAGGAGGAGGAGGCTGAAGAGACGTAGGTGCCCTGAGAGCCGTGGTATTTTTCATCCCTCTCTCTAGTATTTCTGACTGAGTCTCTCTTTTCTCAACTGAGTTTTGCCACACACGCGCACACACACGCTGTCCGGACTGTCATGTCACCGAGGGAGTTTGTTCCTTTTAACTCTGGAAGCTCTGCGAAACTGGGGGATTTAAGACGAACTTGGGCGAGGAGAGCGTCCGGAGGTGCTTGGGGTAAGAGTGATCCAGCTAGAAAGTAGCGGAAATGTACATCACAGCCAAAAAGGTAGATGTTGGTGTCGCAGAAGGCGACTAAAAGGGGAGGGAACGGGTGGCTGGAAATCCTCCCCTCTCGTTTTTTTCAATTTTCCAAAAGAAGGAACATAGAAGGGGGCTAGGTGAGGATATTCCCTCAAAGGCCCAGTCCTCTTTTCTAAACGCTACTTCGCTAACGCGGGAAATGGCGAATAGTACGAAAGAAAAAGAAAGAAATGTGTGTGTGTGTGTGTGTGTGTGTGTGTGTGTGTGTGTGTGTGTGTGTGTGTGTTCTTCTGTTCTCATTATCAAAATGTTAATAGAGGACGAGAAAATCTCCACCTTCCACCACTCTAAATAGCCACCCTTCTACACCACGTAGATAAGCATGGGTTCAGGCACACTATACGTACGTAGTCCCGTAGTGAACATCACTGCAAGGCAAGGGTGAGTAGACGAGGGTATGAGACGACTAACTCTACGGGCATTGCTACCCACGTTTAACTTACCCCACCTCTCGCATCCGTGGGTCCCTGGACCCTTTCTAATGTACGTTTATACTCACGGTTTATAGCGTTATCCATAGTTTATTGATATCAGGGGCCAGTAAGTTATGATGTGACCTCGTATGATTTTTAGACTGGGTACAGGTGAGGGGGGTTATTTACGCACCCGTTCGCCAGGTGTGTCTAGTGCCTCGCTGCTGGTGGCAGGCCTGGATGTTGGATTATTCCCCTTTAAGTCTGTGTGTGTGTGTGTGTGTGTCTGTGTGTGTGTGTGTGTGTGTGTGTGTGTGTGTGTGTGTGTGTCTGTAGTGCCTCTAATGGCCTATCAATTATTAACTCTCCCCTGCTGCCAGTGAAGCCAGGGGCTCCAGCCATAACCTTCATAGTATACACCATGATACCCCGTCTCTCTAGAGGTGTTTTTTTTTTAATCTCATAAGAAAGTGGGATATTTAATGGGATATTTTGGGTTGTTTTCGTATGAGTCTCTTAACTATGAGAAGAAAATGTATGATTGTGGTGGACCGGTACATAAACTTGTATTGGCTTGGTTTCGAATGCTTGCTACCTTACTCTTTTCTCACTGGGTAAATGATAGGCTTCAACACTTACAGGACATTCATTCCTACAGTCTGTTCAACGAGAGCGTTTAAAACACCCGTAATTATTAATCTGTAGAGTGAGTGGGGGGAAAAACACGACGTGTGTCACTCTCTCAAGTACGTTGGCGATAAAGTCTTACAGGGACGGTTTACTGGAGTATGACATACCTGTGCTGTCGTAAACACCTGTTGACTCCTGTGTTTACTGATGGTTGCCATAACCCTGGTTTGGCGATGCAGAAGACATAGGTTGTACGTTGGGGAATGATTATTACATACCGTAGTACTCCAGGAGCCACACCTGCTGTCATACAGGGAGTACTACTCCTCCAGGAGCCACTCCTGCTGTCATATAGGGAGTACTACTCCTCCAGGAGTCGCTCCTGCTGTTATAGAAGGAGTGGTGCTACTCCAGGAGTCACTCCTGCTGTCTTACAGGGAGTACCACTACACCAGGAGTCACTCCTTCTACGTTTAAAGGATCCGTTTGATCGTCTTTGGATCTGATGTTCTTTTTATCATGTAGTTTCAGTCTTCGTGTTTGTCGTATATGGCTTCATTACAGTCGCTGTTCATCCCGACATGGAAGCAAAAAGGAACAATAGATTGTGACTGTAATAACACTCATGACCTACGCTTGTGGTTCTCACACTTCCCTACTGAACTTTTCTAAGTCATTTCCACCTTTGATTACGACCTCGAAAACGTAAGCCAGATGTAGAACTTTTGATGTGAGTTTGGGTAATGTTCATTAACTATGTCATCAGATATTTTTTAGACACAAGTGTTTGATGATATCTGATTACATATGAACTTGACCCCTGACCTCCAAAGGCTAATAAGATCCGGAAATTGGTTATAAAGTATCTGTAGCGCTATTTATGTCACCACTCACTCACTGATGAGATGATGAATACGCAGAGACATAGTGATATCTGAGTCTATAAGACCTTAGTCCTTGACCTTTGACTTCCACAAAGCAATCAAGATGTACATAGAACTTTGTGAGATGTATACGTATAATAACAGCCCTGGTCCATACATATTCCTTCATTGAAATGATATTGTGGAGACGTACAGTAGACTTTGTGACCTTAACAGCGGACCCTAAGCCTTGATAGCTTACGACGTAGAGTTAGAAATCTGTCTTTAGTATCTGGGATACAAGTTTGGTCCATATTCAATCAACCAGTTATGAGATGTTGTGTACAGAAGACTGGGGACTCAAACACACTGAGAGTTGTCACCTAGTAGGATTGGGGACTCGAACACACTGAGAGTTGCAGATGTTTACAGTGGGGAGAGACACTGACTAAAAAGACAAAGAGAAGATCACCACATGACCCACAGAAGTTTACAGTGATTCAGAGAGACGAGTTGTGACCTAATTTTTCCCCGGTTTATGTTTGTCGTTTTTAATTAACGTCGTCATTCTATTGATCTGTTGGTCTGCTCAGATTGGTTTCTGTTTGTTGTTTATATTAATCGCGTCGTTCTGATGGTCTGTTTGTCTGCTGAGGTTCGGTGTGAGTCAGAGCGATTCTTTAACTCTAAAATTAGTTGAAATTTTTGTATACTTCCTCGGGCATATAAAGTTACATAGATATATGTGCAGCAGAACGAAAATTAGAAGCGTAAGTTGTAGTGGCGTTGCTATTGTCTTCCTTGTAACGTAACTTTGATAGATATTACCTTGACCAGTTCATAGGCCAATGAATGTGTCATAACAGTATAGCTAGAAAATAGCCTTATATATATATATATATATATATATATATATATATATATATATATATATATATATATATATATATATATATATATATATATATGTTATGGTCCAAGAATTATCTAGAGCGCTTGAAGGGGGTTCGTGTGGTCAGACTTATCCAACTAGTCGTTGTATGTAATTTGACGTAGACGAGCTCAAGGTCCAGTGACGATTCCTGGGCAGTTGTGAGTGAGCGAGGCCAACCCTGACGTCAAGAGGCTCCTGTTCAGCCATTGGTTAACAGCAACACTGTGTTCACTCACGAAGGATCGTTCGACTAGCTATGCATGATGAATCGAAGTCTCATAAACGGGCTGTGAAATAGATCTTCGTTTGGACTATATGTATCCCAGTGAAAGCAAAGGATTTCACCCCCTGCTGACTCCACCAGCGGTTACACAAACAACAGATACTGTGTTTACCTTTTGTGCAAAGGAAATGCATCTTGTATAAGAGTAAACAATGTCTTGAGGCAGTCAACCCAGTTGTAGTATCATGAAATACGTTCTTACAGGTAATCCCAGAAATGGGGATACAGAAACAGTCTGTTAACAGTTCCCATTTTGTATTACGTGAATCATTATTCTCTTTGCCAGTATTGTAGTATCCAAGCGGCAATATAGCAGGCATGTTACGGTATATATATATATATATATATATATATATATATATATATATATATATATATATATATATATAATATCCCTGGGGATAGGGGAGAAAGAATACTTCCCACGTATTCCCTGCGTGTCGTAGAAGGCGACTAAAAGGGGAGGGAGCGGGTGGCTGGAAATCCTCCCCTCTCGTTTTTATTTTTTTCTAATTTTCCAAAAGAAGGAACAGAGAAGGGGGCCAGGTGAGGATATTCCCTCAAAGGCCCAGTCCTCTGTTTTTAACGCTACCTCGTTAACGCGGGAAATGGCAAATAGTATGAAAAAAAGATATATATATATATATATATATATATATATATATATATATATATATATATATATATATATATATATATATATATATATATCTTTTCTTTCATACTATCCGCCATTTCCCGCGACAGCGAGGTAGCGCTAAGAACAGAGGACTGGGCCTTTGAGGAAATATCCTCACCCGGCCCCCTTCTCTGTTCCTTCTTTTGGAAAATTAAAAAAAAGAAAAACAAACGAGAGGGGAGGATTTCCAGCCCCCCGCTCCCTTCCCTTTTAGTCGCCTTCTACGACACGCAGGGAATACGTGGGAAGTATTCTTTCTCCCCTATCCCCAGGGATATATATATATATATATATATATATATATATATATATATATATATATATATATATATATATATATATATATATATATATTTATTCAGTCGTAGATTAGTCAGTTGGTGATCATTGCTGTATTATAACTGCATCACCAAGTTCATATTATTAACGTTTGCCTTTTTTGTGGTGATATGATTTTCGGTAACAATCAGCTGTGGTGGCCCAGAAGAAGAGCAGCTTGATTGATTTTGAATTGTTTTTGAATGGTTCATTGATTGTGAGGAATTTACGATCAGAAGGGTGGAGCTCCTTGCCGCGGCCACCATCTCTTAGCTCATATATTTTGGATGTCTTTTGCTCCTCACTATAACAGGGGAGTTCGCCTCCCTGTGGTCGCGACCTTGTAATAGGCCGCCAAAAGTATGTTTCTTAGGGGGGAGTCATGAAGGCATCCAGATGTCGTCTCGTAGACTTTCAAAACGTAATCCCTTCTAATACTAAACTCGGCTGCAGTTCCTCCGCGCCAAATGTATACATTGAAAGTGTTATTAAGCCCGAGTTATTTTTGCAGTGTTTGCTCTACTCAGTGAACCGAGTTCTCTCAGTCCTCAGTAGTTTTCTGACTTTGATGAATGATCCTAAATAAGCTGTTTTATTCCCAGGCGGGTTCGCAATAACCTAGGGAAAATGAAAATGATTCGTCATAGAAACAGATTAAGAGCCATATGTATATATATGTAGAGAGAGGCTCTCAAAAATCACACATTATGTTCATTTCGTGCATCAGTGTATTTATTATTCATGATATACTAACGGTGTAAAATCATCAGTAACACTCAAAATTCTCACATCCTTTCATATCGAACATGATAACATGTAATTGTTCAAGGGTGTGTGAACTCATTTCACCTCCACTCCCTCTTTGGCATTCAGTCCGCAAACACACACACACACACACTCTCACGATCTCGCACACACACTCACACATAACGCTCATGTCTCATAATTCTTGGCTTTAGGTTAACGCTAGGTGAAGGCTACGCTTTAACCCTGCCTTGTTAGCAGAATCTCCTCTTAGGAACTCGTAGTTTAAGTATTTCCATTTCACTAACAGACTTAACTCAATCACCAGGAAATATTTGTTACCTCCAACTTTGTTCTCATTTTATACTGTGTCTGTCAACATCTGTCATCCTTTACGGTATATAGCTTTAATTGAAATATATTCGCGTCACGTGGCATCACTTCTACCAGTCAATTCACCACGGTCCTATTTTGCACTTTATCCGTTTCATGTGTAGCTCAGTATGTAAATCAATCTTTATTTCCCCCCCCCCCCCCCCATCATTCGTGTTTCATGTTAACAACTCAGGCTGTCTCATTGGCACAGATTGTACACGAGAGCAGCAGATCCACATGAATGCAAACACCATCGTAGCCTCTTTCCCTGATATTCGCTATTCCTTGTTTAATTCATTTTCTATCTGCACTGCAGACTAGGTTGCTGATGTGTTTTTGAGGGGAGTCGAACGCACCTGCAATATTAACAAACTTGTATAATTCTTTTTTTTTTTATCTCTCGTCGTTACAGTTGATTAATTCATCAAAATGTTATGTTTTAGTTCGGCCTTGGGATGCGATATGAAATTAGGGAACCTGACATCAAGTTCTTTCTCATTTTCAATCTAAAGAGAATTTTTTTTTTTTTATTTCTTGTTAAGACTCCGCCTCCAGCCTCTCACACACGGGGTCACTGGTCCACTATGTGTCTACATTACTTCGTGGGTAACTGAAGTATGAAGCCGTTGTAAACATATCTCCATGAAGCTCTTCCTTGCCTTCCCATTTTCAGAACAGTTTACCGTCCACTTCCTCGTGTATGTCTTACTCCCATGCAGGTATCAGGGTGTCTGTATAATCTGCAGCTTATAACTGAACCATATTTCTCGTGTATTCTAATCAGTTCGACTCCTACGTATATTCGCTTTGTTCTACAAACATTATGCCTCCCTTACCTCCAATTAACATCATTTTCCACAGCTTCCTTTCATTAGGGGGTCGTGGCAGTCATTCTATAAATTTCTTGAATGTCGTCATACGTATTCTGAAACCTTATCTTCGCCCTGTAGTTACTTCAACCTGGGACCATTTTTCCTTCGTGAGCCGAATATAGTCCTCACTGCAGTGCCCTGAATTAATTCAATTCGCCTCCGTCCTTTTTAATGCTACTGTTGCTTGTCGTTCGTGCGATGGTTTTCTTCTTGTATTTCACTCTCTCATATTTATTTTGAACTCATTTCCCATTTACGTGCGGTGAGGCTACTTCATCAAACCTCCAGTGTGGTGAACTTTGGTCCTAGTCTCTTTCAATCACGGGCACACAACACCGTCCAACTCCCTTAAACAAAAATAATTTGGGGACACTTCGGTACACTGGCTGGAGTCCAGTGTTCTTCGCCAAGCCAATGGTGATGGACAATGGACACTCTCTCATCGTCTGTAACTACGTCCCCACATCGTAATACACATCCTAATAGTCTCTTGTCTCTAGTTTGTATCAGGTTAAAGAAAACCTTTGAGGATTGGACCAAATGAAATCATTTCACTATCAAGATCGATAAAATAACTACTGTTCATGTTGATTTACTACTGTAATGTCATCGGTGTTAGATTTACCTTAGGTTAACATCTAAAAAAATCCTGTCCTATGATTAGAATGTTTTTTTAGTACAGTGTGAGTGTCGACACCATGGGACCATGGCGTTCTATGTGAACCCATGTGAACTATTATTTTCAACCATCTCACGCAGTAGGATACATATTTAAGTCTAGTTTCGGTTACGATTTTGAATATCAAGCAGAATCAGCTGTCAGTGTTCTAGGAGAGTTTTGCAATATAGAATACAAGAGCCTTTATAGGAGTGGCTAGAGGAATTCTACACTCTATATCCAAATGCGTATATACGTATACGAATCTTGATTTGCTCTCCAGTTAAGCGCCTGCTTATGATCTGGTGTTATTTTCCCCCACAGTATATAGAGCCAGAGGAAATCTAAAAGTGTATTGAATGCCAGACTGAGAGGATAAATAACAGTGTTTAGATAACCTGCAAACATGTTCTTTGAAGTAGAAGAGACTAAGTATTGAGATGAAAGATAACGTATTACATAACTACACTTATGCGAGACGCAGCTAGGCTAGGAGGTTAAAGCACAACCCGCTTGCTTGCTTGCTTGCTTGGTTATTTAGGTCTTAGTCTTACCTGATGTCTGGGTCAATCAAGGGTTGACTTAGAATAAATAGCGGATACTATATAGTCCATATTCATTCAAGAGAAAGTGATTGGTCTTCGTTTTAAAAGCGAAACGTGTCTGTTTGTGTCTTAGTTTGACTGAGTCGTTTTCGTCTATCCCTTAAACTATACTTGTAGACGTCTATCCCTTAAACTATACTTGTAGACGTCTATCCCTTAAACTGTACCTGTAGACGTCTATCCCTTAAACTGTACCTGTAGACGTCTATCCCTTAAACTGTACCTGTAGACATCTACCCCTTAAACTGTACCTGTAGACGTCTATCCCTTAAACTGTGCCTGTAGACATCTACCCCTTAAACTGTACCTGTAGACGTCTATCCCATAAACTGTACCTGTAGACGTCCACCCCTTAAACTGTACGTGGAGACGTCTATCCCTTAAACTGTACCTGTAGACATCTATCCCTTAAACTATACCCGTAGACGTCTATCCCTTAAACTGTACCTGTAGACATCTACCCCTTAAACTGTACCTGAGGACGTCTATCCCTTATACTTTACCTGTAACCGATGGGGTTCAATATCCTCTGTATTACTCGCTCCTTATCATCGCTCGGGCTTTATCGGCAACATGGTACTCATCTCGCGTTGTTTCAGCGTTCATCGTGCGCGGATGATAATCTGGTTATTGCAGATTATTCAGACATTATTTTTGATAATCTGCTTTACAGGCAAGGCTTAATCTCCAATGAATTAGTTCATTTACACCGATATATATATATATATATATATATATATATATATATATATATATATATATATTTTTTTTTTTTTTTTTATTTTTATTATACTTTGTCGCTGTCTCCCGCGTTAGCGAGGTAGCGCAAGGAAACAGACGAAAGAATGGCCCAACCCACCCACATACACATGTATATACATACGCGTCCACACACGCACATATACATACCTATACATCTCAACGTATACATATATATACACACACACACAGACATATACGTATATACACATTTGGACCATAATAAGATAATTATTTATTTCTCTGGAAAGCATGTATGTCTGTCTGTATGTGGCTGGCATATAGATTATTTTTGTCGCCTGTGAGCGTTAAATGGTTTTAGAGGCAAAGATGGTTTCCAGGAGGGAAAAACAAAAGGCTTTCAGATCCTTGTTTGTTTCGGTCTGAAACCCATGCAACTTAATGCCTTTGATGGTCTCAGTCTGACTGTCACTTGTTGAAAGTATTACCCAGATTCCTCTCAATCCAGGTAAAACAGAAATGGGTTGGACATCATAAGTAGGTGTTCGAAAAGGATTTTTTTTTTCTTTTTGGCATCTAATGGCATGGCAGTTTTTCATGCAAGGGGTCATCGAACCATGCTGATAGAAGATCTGAATGCGAGGGTTGTTGAAGTGGTAACTGATATTAGCATTGAGCACCCTAGAATCCTCAGCCTGAATGAAGATGGGGAGAAGGTTGTCGATTTTTATGTCGGATTAAGATGATAATTGAGTATACGTGATTTAGAAAAATGTAGCATGCTTAAGTATATGTGGGTGAGTAGGTGTCAGGGTCATTGGGCGTTAATGGACTATGTGTTAATTGACAGGTGTGCTGAGGAGAGCCTGTTGAATGTCAATGTGCTGAAAGAGGATGCAAGTGGAATATCTGATAATATTTCTTGGGAAAAAAGCGAATGTGAAAGAGATGGGTTCAGAGAAGGAGGAAATGACACTCATGTAAGAGAAATGGTGATAGTGAATAGGCTTTTAAAAAAAGTGGCATATGTGCTGAGTTACCTAGGGAGATTGATTGAAGATTGGCTAAGGGTGAGAGCAAATGAAGCTAGAGGAGTGAAGTATGTGTAAGGAAGTAAGGCTTAAATGTCTGGGTTAGGTGTATGGCATGCTGAGAGAGGGAGGGATCTGGTCGTTTAAGAAAAGATGGGTAGTGGTAGGTTAAGGAAGTTATATAGTTAGTGAAGCAGAAAACGAAAATATACGGACGGATTTCTTTTGGGAAAGAATGCGTGTGATTGAGAGTATACAAGAGAAAGAGGCGAGAAGCCAAAAGAAATGAGTGCTGAAAGAGAGCGATGCGGAAAGTGAGTATCGGTAAGCCTCAGAAAGAGTTATGAAATTATTTGGAAGATGAACGATGTGAGAACAGGATAGATGGAATTGACAATGACTCAGAGAGCGGATTGGGAAATGGTAACCTGATATTAAGATGTGGGAGAGGGTTGGAGTGTGTTTTTGAAGGACTGCTGAATGTGTTGCGGGTGACGATGGTGCTAAGTAAGTTAATTAGGCTTTTTTTTGGCATGTAATGCTCAAGATGAAGTGCCTAAGAACTGGCGGAGTGCATGTTCAGTGCTGTTGTGTAAAGACAAGAGAGGCAAAAGTGATTCTTCGAACTTCAGTGGTATAACTGCTGATTATGCCTGATGAAGGTAATGGGAGAGTGGTAATGGAGAGGGTAGTGTCGTGCACGGAATTTGGAAGGGTGCTTTTTGGTTCCTGGAGAGGTAGAGGATGAGTGGACCAAAGTGCTCGCCTTGAAGAACACCTGTGAGAAATACTCGGAGGAATAGAGTTAATGGTATATTTCATGTATTGATCTAGAACAGTGAATTCTAACCGAGGTGCTGCAGACATTTCTCAGGAGTGCTATAGAAATTGTCACTCACAGTCGTCCTAATCTTTTTAATTCGATTTTTGTGGAATAGGTTAAATGATGGATCTATACGCTTAGTGGATTAATTAGAAAAAAAGAATGTCTTCTTCAGCACAGATTACAAACTAAGGTTAAGAAAAAATATTTGGGACAAAGGTGCCAAGAAAAATGATAAATGATAAATGAATTTTGGATGCCTTTGATGAAAAAAAAAAAAAGTGTGAGAACCACCGCTTTAGAGAAAGCGTATAATAGGGTTGACAGAGAGACCTTATGCAAGGTGCTACGTGTACTCGAGGTGAATGGAAAACTATTGAATTCGGTTTACCAGAAGGGTGAGGCATGCATGCTAGAAAGAAGAGAGGATGTTGAGTGGTTTATAGTGAAGGTGGGTCTGCTTTAAGATCGTGTGATGTGACCAAGGCTTATTTAATCTATTTACGGAGGCGTTAGTGAGGGAGGTAAATGCATGGCTTTGGGGACAAGGGACGGGTCTCCAACACCTTGGGAGGTGGAGGGACGTAGGAAAAGGCAGATCAGTTGTGGCTTGTGGATGACACGGCTGTGGTGGCTGACTCAAGACACAAGCTCCAGAGGCCCAGTGTCACAGTAGACGAAGGCGAGTAGAAGCAGAAGAAAAGAAAAATATGTTGAACGAAGTGCAGCAGTGGCGAATGAGAGATGGTTTTATGAGTGTGTTTCTACATGTAGAAGGCCCGGAGGAGGTGGAGTGCTCTGCGTAAATGGGAGTGGGGTGGGTGTGGCAGTAGACGGAACCACGGGAGCTGAAGTGAGTCACAGGATGGATGAGAGAGGTGAGACCTTGAGCGTATGAAGAAGAATTGTATGGATGTGAGTCTTGGGTCCCGAATGCCAAAGGAGATAGGGTGGATGCGCATATGGAGAGGATGTGTGTGTGTGAGAGAGAGAGAGAGAGAGAGAGAGAGAGAGAGAGAGAGAGAGAGAGAGAGAGAGAGAGAGAGAGAGAGAGAGATCTACGTGTCCGAAGAAGAGGGAGCACGGGAAGCAGGAGGAATTAGTAGGATAAAGTAAAGGAAGCAAGTCTTGTGGTACCGAGATTCTGACATTCAGATGGACGAGAAATTACGTTCTTTGGTTTTATACTTTATGTAGTTCGTGAATCTCTCACATACTTTTTGAGCTTCCAGTGTTCTTTCCGAGCCTCATATAAACTTTACGAGTCTTCCATAGACTTTACGAGCCTTCCATGAAGTTTACGAGTTTCTCATATACTCTACGAGTCTCCCAGATACTTTACAAACCTCCCATATACTTCATGAATGTCCCCCTTGAATTGAGCTTCAGAGAGAACGGGTGAAGTAGAGCCGTTTTCTATAGAAGTTAATTGCGTGTTGGGGACGCTTCAAAAATCGACCTGACGGACCAGATAATTGATATAGAGCAAAGGGCCGTGAAGTGATCTGAAAACGAAAGACAGTAACCATTTTTATCATTAATTGTTATCATTACGACGTATGTGTAACATATTTATTATATATCATAACGAAACGGCCAAGACTCATGAAGAAATCATTGCTAGTAATAACTTTTTTCCATTCATTCCAGATGGAATATCTGCTCTGGGTTCTCTGCGAGGCATAGCCATAGGAATTTACAAACTATGTTTAACAACGGAAATTTCGAGTGAAAGACGATTCAGGTTAATCTGTGATTAGTAAGTGAGGTTTAGCGTCTGGCAGCTCTGTTCTTCCCGCTGCCGCATCCGTCTGAGGTCATTGTACTGTACTGAAAGAGACGGCGTTTATTGACGTTAATGTTATTAACCAGAACCGTGAACACTTCACGGTGACATTGCCAGTGACGTAATGAATGAATTTCAGAGTTCATATGTGTGATGGACTTATTCTGAGTTACTCTAGGTGAGACTCCATAAGTCATTTCCTAAGCCAAGGAGGATGATTGGGGTATTCCATTTCCTTTTTCTCCTTGATTAAGGATATCTTTATCCTCTATGTACTTAAAAGAATTAGGCAGAGTAGATATGTTCCTGTCCTCATTTCATGCGGGCTTGCCTTGACCACAGATAAAGAGACGGAGGACCTTACTGTTTCTCGTACTGTGGTGATCCGAACAAGTTTTTATATGGATGGTAAGTGAAAGACACGGTCAGGTTTGCAGTTCGCATTTAAGGACATTTATGTTTTTGGCTACGTTGGTGACGTCTGCTTAAACTGAATATTAAGAAACAGTTAAGCCCATTTGTCTATGGAGATCATGTTTTGTTTATTGTTTAGTTTATGATTTTCTATTCATACGTTTACTTTTTATTTATCCTGTTTGGCCGTAGTAGGCTACCATAATTTTTTATTTCTACAATGAAATCGGTTTGAATTCAGCCCTGAAAAGTAAGAATGGACATTTGGGCTATGGTCATATTCCTATTGACTGAATAGGAGGTTACATATTTCAGTTTTTTGTTCAGTTCTATTAAAAAATGAATTAGTCACTTGCATTAGTCATCTGTCATCTTCAAATCAGGACTCAGTGAAATGCTATAGTCAACCAAATCGGCTGGGCGACCTTACTCTCTGTTATAGGAAACTGCTAATCATTGACGTTTGTATACACAACTTTTTTCCTTCTCGTATGTTGAGTACGTCTCTATAACGATGGACTTTGTTTTGACTCCTTTAGTCCAGATGGACTCTCAGGATGGACTCGGATTTGACCTCTGCCTACGCAGCGTTTGATTTAATTACTAGCTGACTTATATTTGGGTCCGTCCTTGAGCAGGTTCTGATCTGATTACTTTTTTTAAGACTCTGGGTTACGGTAGGACGGGGTGGGAGGGAATTAAGGTTTGATAATTATGGCTGCGTTCTAATTTGATCACGCTCTGGTCCGGAGGGACAGTGTGTGTTTTCAATCATCTGTTGTATGCGTTCCAGTCTGAACTCATTTGGCTTAGGAAGATGTGTCCAATGCTTGGCTGCATTTTGATTTAACCACACTTTAAAATGGGAGAGAAAAAAATTCATCATTTTCTAGCAAGGCGTGTTTATATCTTGTTATCATTCTTGGTTTACGTAAACAGTTATACTCAGAAATGCGCAAAAACCTGACGTTCAGTTAAAAAAAAAAAAAAAACACGTTTAATCAGAAAACTTGACGGTCAGTCAAAAACCTACGGTTGTGCAAAAAAAGAAAAAACACGTCAGTTTTACACCCATGTTGCCTCATTTCTCAACCTTGAATATATGTACCATGTCTTTACTCTCGTGTGTACACACACACACACACACACACACACACACACACACACACCAGCCTAAACCAGGTCCCCATTTATCGACCAGCAGCGAGGCGGAACACCTGGGATTGGCCATACAATTTTCGTGTCTTTTTCTAAATCGTGCAGAGTCCAGGTGGCGGACGGTGTGGCTGGAAGGAGACTGGAACCACCTACTTTGCTGTGCCCCTTGTTGCCTATGGTCGTTTAGCGACGTGGATCACCCTTCATAATCCGAACAGTATATTCTCTTCGCCGTTCGCCGTTTTCCTTCTAGATGGAGCGCTTGCCTGGGCTCATTTAATGAATGGACGGTTCAGAAAACGGGTTGTAAAGTCTTGTGTACACAGTACCTGTCGACCTCCGGCAGGAGGCGTTCCCGAAGTCGTCGTCCCCCCGCCGCACCCACCTGGCTGGTGCTCTGGCAGGCTGTGAGGGATGTAAGGTGCCCGATGCGCTTGGGTGGGAGAAGTCAAGAGTGAGGGCGGGAAAAATAAATCAAAAGACCCGTCTTTCCTCTTCTCCCTCTGCTACAACTTAGCACCCATGACCTCCTCCTCCTCCTCTTCTCTCTCTCTCTCTCTCTCTCTCTCTCTCTCTCTCTCTCTCTCTCTCTCTCTCTCTCTCTCCCCAACCACCACCCACTCTGCTGCCACCACACGTTGCGGCTGTGATCGATATTGTGTCTCAAAAGGAACCCAGGAGCAGCTGGTGCTTTAGCCGTCCCCACACACGCACACACACACACGCACACACACACACACACACACACACACACACACACACACACGCATATACTCTCTCTCTCTCTCTCTCTCTCTCTCTCTCT
The DNA here is from genome assembly GCF_036320965.1 of Panulirus ornatus. Taxonomy (NCBI): domain Eukaryota; kingdom Metazoa; phylum Arthropoda; class Malacostraca; order Decapoda; family Palinuridae; genus Panulirus; species Panulirus ornatus. Next base: position 35,324,725 of record NC_092224.1, read on the forward strand.
CTCTCTCTCTCTCTCTCTCTCTCTCTCTCTCTCTGTCTCTCTCTCTCTCTCTTTCTCCATCTATCTATCTATCTATCTATCTATCTCTATCTACCTATATGTCTCTGAAGTCTAAGAAACTTGTTGTGCATAATCTCCTCTTTGATTCTGTATTCCTCCATCACCTCACTCTTCACTACCAGCTGAAAACAAAAGAGGCGCATGTATCGTTTCTGATCACTATTTATCTCCAGGAACTTGCAAGGCTACTCTTGCTTGCCACAGGTTTGTGATCCATGGCCCACTGATGTTATCATTCGTAGACACGTCCTCCATATATATATATATATATATATATATATATATATATATATATATATATATATATATATATATATATGTATTTATTTTTCTTTTAAACTATTCGCCATTTCCCGCGTTAGCGAGGTAGCGTTAAGAACAGAGGACTGGGCCTTTGTGGAATATCCTCACCTGGCCCCCCTCTGTTCCTCCTTTTGGAAATTTAAAAAAAAAAAAAACGAGAGGGAAGGATTTCCAGCCCCCCGCTCCCTCCCCTTTTAGTCGCCTTCTACGACACGCAGGGAACACGTGGGAAGTATTCTTAATCCTCTATCCCCATATATATATATATATATATATATATATATATATATATATATATATATATATATATATATATATATATATATCTGGGGATAGGGGATTAAGAATACTTCCCATATATATATATATATATATATATATATATATATATATATATATATATATATATATATATATATATATATGCCCTCGTCCGTTCACTTCGTGCACTGCGTTCTTCAAGGCAGGCCATAGACACCAACCGATAGTCGGGTGAGGAGGATGGGAGGGCAGGAGCGGGGAGAGGAGCCGGGAGGAGGAGGAGCAGGAGGAGGAGGAGGCTGTAGTCGGGGATGTTTGTTCCGTGGCTTCCCAGTTACCATGGCGGCCGTCAGTCTGCCTCCCACCGTCCACCATCCAGCCACAGTCTCCCTGCCTTGCCCGCTGCTGCTACTACTACTACTACTACAACTACTGCTGCTGCTGCTACTTCGCCTCTCGCACCGCCGCCCACGCCTCCCCCACCTCACCACATGGACAACCCGGCCTCTGCCGTGATGTACCCTACAGTGAACTAGTGCTGCGACCGACACCAGGGTTGTGTTGTGAATATTGTGATGTATAATCCCACTGGGGATGGACGGAACTAGTGAGGAAACTGCAGGGAGAGGGCGCGTAACAGATCCCGTTGCCCATCACACGCGTGCAACAGGTGGCTGGCTGGCAAGAAGCAGCAGGAGCAGCATGCACGCGGCAGGTTTGAGGAAACGCGCTCCGCTGAACGAGGCCTTAAAGTCCAGCCGATAGGAGGAGTGTCGCCCTCCCTCCCTCCCTCCCCCCTGATCAATGGCCGCGTGAGAGATGACGCCCGCGTCAGAAAGGTCGACCATCTGCCGTCCACACAGTGCCCTGCCCGAATGACTCGGGCACTTCTGAACCCACACTACAGTGCTAAGAGATGAGACACAAACACACACACACAGGTTTGCGTGGGTCTTATACGTACTAGTAATTCGACGTTTGATGTGAGTAAGGAGACATAGATTCCTTACCCTGCCCTCCGTCCACGTCTCCGTCAGTACCTGAATCCTGGGGCCTTTGCAGTTCATGTGGCTTGTGTGGCACCTCACCCTCGTCACGACTGTCTCCAACGGGCCTAAACGGGTGCACCTCATGTGATGCAGCCGGAGAATAGCCAGCCGGTGTTAGTTAGGTGGGCATCTGTGAGGATGGATCCGTAGCGACGACAGACCAAAATGATCCAGTCGGAACAAGTGGTGTAGAGAGCAGGAGCGTCAGACTGGAGCATAGACGTGCGTCGAAAATTTGACGGGGGCGGTGGTGCTCTGAATAGGAACAGCCAGTACTGGCGAGAGTTGAATATATATGAATATTAGCGTTGTGTACTCCGCGACCCGGGTGCTTAGGGTCCTCCAGCGGTAACCGCCAGCGTCACTGACGGTGGTGACTCTCCTGCGTCCGTACCAAGACAGCGTAGCACGAACGGCAGTGGGTAATCTTCCTCGTTCAGAAGTCTGGTTGACAAGATTTTTGAGGGTCGTCCTCGCTGCAAATCATGAGAAGATTGAGCAGGCAGCTGGAGGAGGTATCCTACGGCGCCTCTCGAGGAATGAGGAGTGAGAGGTCGGGGTTCTCGTCGGCTACGTCGTTCCTGCAGCTGTTGGCGTCCGAGTCGTCTCTGCGTCATCTTACACGCTGACGATACCATTCCTCAATTCCTCACACCTTGCCAGCCAGCTTCTCCCACCACCTCCACCATCCCCCTTGCACTTCAGTGGCCTCACACCTCGCCATATTACACCTTTAGATCTCGTCTTGTACCCTCATATTTTTTCTTTATTTTTTTTTTTTTACCTCTTTCTCCCTTTCTGTAGACCTCATTTAATCTTGGACTCATCTCACAACGTCAAAACGCTGGGGGACTTTACACCTCACAACTAACACACTCCGGAAAGTCATACTTGTAACAACCTCACTCCACATCCTCTACACTTGTAACAACCTCACTCCAGATCCTCCACACTTGTAACAACCTCACTCCAGATCCTCCACACTTGTAACAACCTCACACCAGATCCTCTACACTTCTTTCAACCTTCTTTCAACTCTTAAGGTCTCATGAATTTTTTTTTTAGGCCTCATTCTTACACAAAGCCGTGCCAGTCACTCACACTTGCTACGATAAGGTCCGCCACCACCTCACAGCCACGCTAAGTCCTCCTCCTCACGACCTTAGGTGGAACTATATTGCTCTCTGCTGACGACCTGTTTTCGCCCCTTCCCATCCCAACGCTTCCTTCCCATACCTCATTTACTCGACCTCATCCTGGCACCTCCAGACGAACCTCACAGCTGCCACCCTCATCTGTAGTGGAGATGAATGCTCTCAGGCTACTAATGAGAGGTAACATATGTGATTTATCGTTATCATTATTATCTTTATTATTATTATTATTATTATTATTATTATTATTATTATTATTATTATTATACCTCAGGACTCCTTTCATAGGGTAGATAGATAGATAGGTGGATAGAGAGAGATAGAGCCGACACGGACGAAGGGTTAATGAAACTGCGCAGCATGAACGAACATGATCTCAATTTCCTGTACGATGCTTCTGCTAACCATCCCCCCGAGCTATTCTCCCGCAGATAAATACACCTCTCCACTGATGGATAGCCTGTCTTGGCTGAGAAGACTCCCACATGGCCACTTCAAAGTCATTGGTGGTCGGTAGGAGTAGCGATAGTGGTGTCTGTCCTCAAACATGGCTTCCTTCTTCGGCCACCACAGTAGCAGTAGTGGTGTCTGTCTTCGACCATGGCTTCCTTCTTCGGCCACCACAGTAGCAGTAGTGGTGTCTGTCCTCAAACATGGCTTCCTTCTTCGGCCACCACAGTAGCAGTAGTGGTGTCTGTCTTCAACCATGGCTTCCTTCTTCGGCCACCACAGTAGCAGTAGTGGTGTCTGTCTTCAACCATGGCTTCCTTCTTCGCCCACCACAGTAGCAGTAGTGGTGTCTGTCTTCAACCATGGCTTCCTTCTTCGCCCACCACAGTAGCAGTAGTGGTGTCTGTCCTCAACCATGGCTTCCTTCTTCGCCCACCACAGTAGCAGTAGTGGTGTCTGTCTTCAACCATGGCTTCCTTCTTCGCCCACCACAGTAGCAGTAGTGGTGTCTGTCTTCAACCATGGCTTCCTTCTTCGCCCACCACAGTAGCAGTAGTGGTGTCTGTCCTCAACCATGGCTTCCTTCTTTGCCCACCACAGTAGCAGTAGTGGTGTCTGTCTTCAACCATGGCTTCCTTCTTCGCCCACCACAGTAGCAGTAGTGGTGTCTGTCTTTGACCTTGGCTTCCTTCTTCGCCCACCACAGTAGCAGTAGTGGTGTCTGTCCTCAAACGTGGCTTCCTTCTTCGCCCACCACAGTAGCAGTAGTGGTGTCTGTCCTCAACCATGGCTTCCTTCTTTGCCCACCACAGTAGCAGTAGTGGTGTCTGTCTTCAACCATGGCTTCCTTCTTCGCCCACCACAGTAGCAGTAGTGGTGTCTGTCTTCAACCATGGCTTCCTTCTTCGCCCACCACAGTAGCAGTAGTGGTGTCTGTCTTCAACCATGGCTTCCTTCTTCGCCCACCACAGTAGCAGTAGTGGTGTCTGTCCTCAACCATGGCTTCCTTCTTCGCTCACCACAGTAGCAGTAGTGGTGTCTGTCCTCAACCATGGCTTCCTTCTTTGCCCACCACAGTAGCAGTCGTGGTGTCTGTCTTCAACCATGGCTTCCTTCTTCGCCCACCACAGTAGCAATAGTGGTGTCTGTCTTTGACCTTGGCTTCCTTCTTCGCCCACCACAGTAGCAGTAGTGGTGTCTGTCCTCAACCATGGCTTCCTCCCTTGCTCCCTCCTCCTCACCCCCTTCTTGTCGTAAATCATAATGCGTGCGGAAGTATCTCTTCTCTCCTTATGCATCCGCCTTTGTATCTGTTGATCGCCTGTGGCAAGGTGGGTTGAGCGCGGTGAACTTTACGGTTGAAGATCAGCTTAGGAAGATATGTTATAGGTAACTGATTAGGTTCAAGTGTGGGGGGTGTAATTCTCTGGTGATAAAAGACTGAGATTGTGGTAGATGGTGAATAACTGATAATTAACTGGTGATACGACTCATATATATTTATACGCGGATGAATTAGAGAATAACACAACAACGCATGATTAAGGATGATGCTGGTAGCCACTGTGAAAATGGATTACGTCGATCTTGAGCGTTTTTCGTGATAATTCACATCGTCAGGGATACGGAGATAATTATCATCTGTACGTCCCTGAAGATATGAATTATCACGAGAGCGCTCGGATCTTGCGTGTTTCACTTTCCCTGTGGCGACCAGATGGATAGACAGAAAACGTCCCTGGTCTTGTTTATTCTAACCTTTTTAAATCATCCTTTTGACAGTCACTTACGACGAAAGAGAAAGATGCAGTTTTTTTTTTTTTTTTTTGTTAAAATAAGATTTAAAGTGTAATTGGGCATGATTTTATTTTATTTATTTATTCATTTATTTATTTATTTTATGAACGTTGCAAGACGTGTGGAGTGTGGCGGGTTGTGGAAGGGAGGAGCACCAGGTGGAGAGGCTTTCTGGTCGATACTCCTCCTCGTCTTACCCCATCTGTGTGGTGGCCCGAGTAATGCATCCTTTTCCCCCCCTCCTCCTCCTCCTCCTCCTCCTCTCTAGTCTGACCCGTACTCTTACTATATACTTCTTTTCTCCTTTTTCTTTTTCTCCTTTCACGTCACTTCTCTTATTCTTCCCCTCGTCCACTGTTCTCTTACTCTCCTCTTCCCTCTTCTTCACCTCTTCCCTCGCTCTTGGTTACCGCGCTCCCTCGCTCTGTCTTTATCGCCCCTCCCCAACCCACCTTCTGCTCTTCCTCCGGTGCAGTCACCGCTGCTGCCTCCACTGCTGCTGAACAACAGGGTTCGTGGAGCAACAGGTGGTATGATCCCGGCCGGCATGGTGATCAATGTCTCCTCAGTGGCGAGTATGTGGTGGCAGTTAGCTGTTGGCACAGATGCTGGGAAGAAGAGCTTCCGGGGGTCGGTGTGAGGCGAGTGTTGGAGAGGTATGGGGGTTGAGATACAGGGACGTTGTCGTGGGTGATAGGAAATGGGGTTGGGCGTGGGTGATGGGTGGTGATGGGAAGGTGTTGTGAGGGTACAGATCCAGGTGATAGGTGGGTACACATTATGTGATCAGGTTGACACGTGTACAAACATCATGTGACCATGTTGGCAGTCGTACAAACATCATGTGATCATGTAGGTAGGTGTACAAACATCATGTGATCATGTAGGTAGGTGTACAAACATCATGTGATCATGTAGGTAGGTGTACAAACATCATGTGATCATGTTGGCAGTCGTACAAACATCATGTGATCATGTAGGTAGGTGTACAAACATCATGTGATCATGTAGGTAGGTGTACAAACATCATGTGACCATGTTGGCAGTCGTACAAACATCATGTGATCATGTAGGTAGGTGTACAAACATCATGTGACCATGTTGGCAGTCGTACAAACATCATGTGATCATGTAGGTAGGTGTACAAACATCATGTGACCATGTTGGTAGTCGTACAAACCATGTGATCATGTAGGTAGGTGTACAAACATCATGTGATCATGTTGGCACGTGTACAAACATCATGTGACCATGTTGGCAGTCGTACAAACATCATGTGATCATGTAGGTAGGTGTACAAACATCATGTGATCATGTTGGCAGTCGTACAAACCATGTGATCATGTAGGTAGGTGTACAAACGTCATGCGATCATGTTAGCTGATATGCCAACATCATGTGATCCAGGTGATGGCATCACGTGACCACTGAGATAACCTCCTCCCTCCTCCCAACAGAGACTGAGCGCAAACTGGCCACCCTCCATCTGAGCGGCTTCGTGGACGGGGACGTCGAGGACCAGGAATCCACGCCCATCATCCCCTCCACGTCGCCGGCGTCGCCCGACGAGCCTTCCCACGCGCCGGTCATCCCCCAGGCCCACGCCTTCACCGCCCCGCAGCAGGGGCAGGAACACCCACACCAGGGACTCCGGCCCAACAGTGCGGTAGGTTCAGAGGCCTTAGCCAGCCAGTACTCCTGCGTGGCCACGAAAAGAAAACGAGTTTGGACGTAGATTTAGAAATCCTATATAATTAATTTAACTTTTTTTTTTATATATAACTTGATTGATGACTTTTCTTTCCTTTCACTTCCTGGTTGATGTGTAAAGACTTTCCTTGCATCAGATACAGTTTATTATCGTTTATGGTTTGTTTATTTGGATGTTACCGGGCTCCGCCTTCAGTTGATAACACAAGTTGTTGTGGAATAGGGACGCTAGACACGGGTGCGCCCGTGTTGGGTGAGAGTCTCTGGCCGTCGAGTGGGATCTTAAGGGAACGTTTCCCCCCCCCCCCCCCCCCCCCCTCTCTCTCTCTCTCTCTCTCTCTCTCTCTCTCTCTCTCTCTCTCTCTCTCTCTCTCTCTCTCTCTCTCTCTCTCTCTCTCGTACATTAACCATTGTTAGCTTTGATGTCCACACACACACACACACACACACACACACACACACACACACACACACACACACACACACACACATCCACATATTGGGAAGGTGGCTTTATTTTTCACAATCATCTTATATATGAATTTAAGAACTGATGATTTTTTTTCCAAGAATTACCTTGTTTTACACGTGATCCTCGTCCCTAACCACCAGAAATTATATCATCGACATTACAGACACTAGGTATCAGGTCGGAGGCTCTGATCCAGCAGGACCCCCTGCTTCCTAGACGGCAGATGTAGAAACTGGTGAAAGTCTCCCAGAAGGGAGGACCTCCCCCTACAGTTACCCCTTCAGCTTAGCACAATAGTCATCCAGCGGGGCTACGTAGTGGAGTCTGTGTAGTGCAAACCTCTTGTTCTTCATTTGTTTGTTTTTTTGGAATATTTGGAGGTATCCGTAGTAGTGGTGGTGGTGGTCGGGGTCAGGTGGTGGAAGACATTCCGGAGGATGATTTAAAGTGTGGTCTCAATAGGAACATTAGTAACGAGAGGCTACATGTAAGGATCTCATTAGAGTGGTTGCTACGAGGAATTGAAATGAAGTTATGCATGAAGCAGAACGAAAACTTAAAGTGGAATGTATGAAATTATTATAATGTCCTGTTTCGCAATGTTGTATGTAGTTGTTCTTGTCTTGGACGTTATAAGACGGACCGGGTAGGCATTTGTGTGTGTTTTAACACACACAAATATAAACTTTGGAATCTGCCACCAGTGCCGTATCATAGGCAAACAGCTTCTGATTGGCTCCACATATTCCCAGATCCAATTCTAAGTATGTTGTACATCCACCACTCGTTCTGAGAGCCTTGCATTCGCCCCACTTATCACGCCCTCCATATATGACTTAAACCGCCATGGTAACATCACAAATCCATGATGCAGACCCATCTTAACCGAGAGCCACTCAGTCTCCTCACCTACCTTCATACACATATGCCTTATACGCTGGTAGAATACCCTTACTACATTTCATAACTTTCCACTTACACCATTACCACAGCATCTCCTACATCGCCTCTATTTCAACTCTATCCTATGCCTTCTTTAAAGCCGTAAGTGCCACATACGTTCGCTCTCTTCATCTAAAAGCTTCTCACACTACATCTACGAAGCAAACTTCTCCCTTACATCCTTTAACTCTCCTAAAGGTGTTGTTAATGACCTCTGTTGTTGATGTGACTGACGATTTTAAGTAATTAGTCGATCAGTCTCCACTAGGCACACTGCTTCTCCCCAGTCAGACGCTCTGTACGTGCCTCTATCCTCACAGTCACCACTCTCCCACATACCTTATCACATACTCAGGAGACTTGTATTCTGTAATATGAACACCGACTTTTGCCTCCCCCACTCCCACTGTAAAGGTACTATACATGAATTCTTCCAATTCCTTGGCACCTCACCTTACACCGTACAAATGTGAAACAGTCAGACTAACTCAACTGGTATTCCATCCATTCCAGCTGAATTGCCACACTTGATCTTACACAAGGTTTTCACTACATCCTCTCCTTTCACCGTGCTACCTCGTCCCGGATACATCATCCGATACATTCAGTATTCCTCCAAAATACGTTTCCCCATATCTCTGTCACCTTGTCCTTGCGTAATGTTTTGTACAGCTTGAAGGCTAGCAGAGAACTTCCAGCATAAATGTCTTGACATAATGCCAATTTGGAATCCACAGGAGTCTGTTGGGTCGGGTGAACTGCCGTCGTCAGTGGGAGGTAACCTTGACAACAGTCTCGAACTGGAAAGGTTTGTACTGGAGCCTGCACCAGAGGGCACGCTCATCAAGTGTCGCATATCCAGGGACAGGAAGGGAATGGACCGTGGCCTCTTTCCCACATACTTCTTGCACATGGAGCGAGATGATGGCAAAAAGGTTAGTTCGAAAATTTTCTCTTTAAAATTCTGGAAGAATGATTTTTGTCTTTTTTTTTTTTTTTTTTTTTTTTTTTTTTTTTTTTTTTAAGGGCTCATATGTGTCCATGCATTTCACTAGAAAGACATTCCTTGTTTGCTTGAAGCAGCATCACAGTATGCGATAAACACAAAGAATTATTTTTTCTAGGGAGACAATACTTCGAAATTGTCTTCATTAATGAAAAAAGTAAAGCTTGATTAAAGGTCACAAAGCCGACCTAGCGATATTTTAACCACAGAATTGTATTCATCGTGAAAGATAATCCTTATGATGAGGTATTCAAGGAAATATGTTTTTCTGAGAAAAATACAAAAATTGCAGGTACTTTTCAGCTCAAAAAAATTTTTATTTTCAAAATTGAAACAGAGCGTATTAAAACACTCCTATACTTGAATTGGTCATGGAAAATATATAATAATGCTTCAAGATACGCATAGATGCCCAATAAATACGAGGCCAAAGATCAGATGATACTTTAACATTGTTTTCAATTAACAGCTTAATTAAAGGACATAAAGACAAACAAACGATATTTTATCCCCATATTTGTATTCAGCATGAAGAATGCTCCTTATTATGAGGTTTTGAAGGAAATTATTTTTTCTGAGAAAAATACCAAAAATTGAGGGGTATTTTCAGCTCAAAGCACATTTTATTTCAAAATGGAAACAATATGTTCAAACAATTCTATGTTTGAAATGATCATGGAAAATTTAAAACAATGCACAAAGATTCGCAGTAAATACGATGCACTTGAGATCACACTTTCAAATTGCGTTCAGCTAAGAGCTTCATTAAAGGCCATAAAAACAACCAAACGATATTTTAACCCCAGATGTGTATTCAGTGTGAAAAATACTCTATCATGTGGTTTTGAGGGAATCTATTTTTCTGAGAAAAATACTCTATCATGTGGTTTTGAAGGAAGTCTATTTTTCTGAGAAAAATACTCTTTATCATGTGGTTTTGAAGGAAATCTATTTTTCTGAGAAAAATACTCTTTATCATGTGGTTTTGAAGGAAATCTATTTTTCTGAGAAAAATACTCTTTATCATGTGGTTTTGAAGGAAATCTATTTTTCTGAGAAAAATACTCTATCATGTGGTTTTGAAGGAAATCTATTTTTCTGAGAAAAATACTCTTTATCATGTGGTTTTGAAGGAAATCTATTTTTGAGAAAAATACTCTTTATCATGTGGTTTTGAAGGAAATCTATTTTTCTGAGAAAATTACCAAAAATTGCATATGATAGTTCACGGTATTTCTCGGCTCAAACAACTTTTCGATTCAAAATTTCAACATATTCAAACACATCTATACTTGAAATGATCATGGGAAATATACAATAATGCTCTAAATTACCCAAAGATACCCAGTGAATACGATGCAATTCATGAGATGATACTTTGAAATTGTGTACCATTAAAAGCTTAATTAAAAGTCAAAAAGACGACCAAACGATATTGTAACCACAGATTTGCATTCAGCATGAAAAATACTCCTTATGATGAGGTTTTGAATTAAATCTAATAATACTTTAAAGTTGTGTTGAATTAGCAGCTTAAAGTAAAAAAGACGACCAAACAATAATTTATTCCCATATTTATATTGAATATGAAAAAAAATCATTATAATGAGGTTTTGAAGGAGATCTGTTTTTCTAAGAAATATACAGGAAATTGCAGGTAATATGTCAGGGTATTTTTCAGCTCAAAATACATTTTATTTCAGAAGTATAATATAACATATTCAAACACTACTATGCTTTAAATGATCATGGAATATATAATTATGATCATGGAATATATAATTATAACCATTATTAGTCCAGGTGCTAATTAAACGGTTATTATTATGAATTACAGTCTTTTTACTCCAAATACTTAAATACCATATAAAATGACATCTATACACAGATTTTCATTACAATCTGAGGAAGTTGAAAATCTGACCAAAAAAAAAATGCAAGGCTATATGCCTGGGATTTTCCTTGATTCTTTTGAAAAAATAGATTTTCTTGAAATTCTCAGCATAGAAACTTTTATGTATGCTGAATACGAATCTGTGGTCAAAATGTAAAAATTCGTATAATTACTCGAGTAATTAGCATTTAAATTTTACCATAATTAGTCCAGGTGCTAATTAAACGGTTATTATTATGAATTACAGTCTTTTGACTCCAAATACTTAAATACCATATAAAATAACGTCTATACACAGATTTTCATTTCAATCTGAGGAAGTTGAAAATCTGACAAAAAAAAAAAAAAAATGCAAGGCTATAACCTTGGATTTTTCTTGATTTTTTTGAAAAATAGATTTTCTTTAAATTCTCAGCATAGATACTTATATGAATGCTGAATACGAATCTGTTGTGAAAATCTAAAAATTCGTATAATTAGTCGAGTAATTAGCTTTTAAATTTTACCATAATTAATCCAGGTGCTAATTAAACGTTTAGTATTATCAATTACAGTCTTTTGACTCCAAATACTTAAATCCCATATAAAACAACATCTATACATAGATTTTCATGAAAATCTGAGGAAGTTGAAAATCTGAGTAAAAAAAAAACGCAAGGCCTTGGATTTTTCTTCATTTTTTTTGAAAAATTGATTTTCCTTCAATTCTCAGCATAGATACTTTTATGAATGCTGAATACGAATCTGTGGTCAAAATCTAAAAATTCGTATAATTACTCGAGTAATTAGCGTTTAGATTTTATCATATTAGTCCTTGTGCTAATTAACCGGTTAATATAATGAATTACAGTCTTTTGACTCCAAATACTTAAATACCATATAAAATAACATCTATACACAGATATTTATTACGATCTGAGGAAGTTAAAAATCTGAGCAAAAAAGATGCAAGGCCTTGGATTTTTCTTGATTTTTTTGAAAAATATATTTTCCTTGAATTCTCAGCATAGATACTTTTATGAATGCTGAATACGAATCTGTTGTGAAAATCTAAAAATTCGTATAATTAGTCGAGTAATTAGCTTTTAAATTTTACCATAATTAGTCCAGGTGCTAATTAAACGGTTAATATTATGAATTACAGTCTTTTGACTCCAAATACTTAAATCCCATATAAAACAACATCTATACACAAATTTTCATGAAAATCTGAGGAAGTTGAAAATCTGAGTAAAAAAAAAAATGCAAGGCTATAGCCTTGGATTTTTCTTGATTTTTTTGAAAAATAGATTTTCCTTAAATTCTCAGCATAGATACTTTTATGAATGCTAAATACGAATCTGTTGTGAAAATCTAAAAATTCGTATAATTAGTCGAGTAATTAGCTTTTAAATTTTACCATAATTAGTCCAGGTGCTAATTAAACGGTTAGTATTATGAATTACAGTCTTTTGACTCCAAATACTTAAATCCCATATAAAACAACATCTATACACAGATTTTCATGAAAATCTGAGGAAGTTGAAAATCTGAGTAAAAAAAAATGCAAGGCTATAGCCTTGATTTTTCTTGATTTTTTTGAAAAATAGATTTTCCTTAAATTCTCAGCATAGATACTTTTATGAATGCTAAATACGAATCTGTTGTGAAAATCTAAAAATTCGTATAATTAGTCGAGTAATTAGCTTTTAAATTTTACCATAATTAGTCCAGGTGCTAATTAAACGGTTAGTATTATGAATTACAGTCTTTTGACTCCAAATACTTAAATCCCATATAAAACAACATCTATACACAGATTTTCATGAAAATCTGAGGAAGTTGAAAATCTGAGTAAAAAAAAATTATAGCCTTGGATTTTTCTTGATTTTTTTGAAAAATAGATTTTCCTTAAATTCTCAGCATAGATACTTTTATGAATGCTAAATACGAATCTGTTGTGAAAATCTAAAAATTCGTATAATTAGTCGAGTAATTAGCTTTTAAATTTTACCATAATTAGTCCAGGTGCTAATTAAACGGTTAGTATTATGAATTACAGTCTTTTGACTCCAAATACTTAAATCCCATATAAAACAACATCTATACACAGATTTTCATGAAAATCTGAGGAAGTTGAAAATCTGAGTAAAAAAAAATGCAAGGCTATAGCCTTGGATTTTTCTTGATTTTTTTGAAAAATAGATTTTCCTTAAATTCTCAGCATAGATACTTTTATGAATGCTGAATACGAATCTGTTGTGAAAATCTAAAAATTCGTATAATTAGTCGAGTAATTAGCTTTTAAATTTTACCATAATTAGTCCAGGTGCTAATTAAACGGTTAGTATTATGAATTACAGTCTTTTGACTCCAAATACTTAAATCCCATATAAAACAACATCTATACACAGATTTTCATGAAAATCTGAGGAAGTTGAAAATCTGAGTAAAAAAAAATGCAAGGCTATAGCCTTGGATTTTTCTTGATTTTTTTGAAAAATAGATTTTCCTTAAATTCTCAGCATAGATACTTTTATGAATGCTGAATACGAATCTGTTGTGAAAATCTAAAAATTCGTATAATTAGTCGAGTAATTAGCTTTTAAATTTTACCATAATTAGTCCAGGTGCTAATTAAACGGTTAATATTATGAATTACAGTCTTTTGACTCCAAATACTTAAATCCCATATAAAACAACATCTATACACAGATTTTCATGAAAATCTGAGGAAGTTGAAAATCTGAGAAAAAATAGATTTTCCTTAAATTCTCAGCATAGATACTTTTATGAATGCTGAATACGAATCTGTTGTGAAAATCTAAAAATTCGTATAATTAGTCGAGTAATTAGCTTTTAAATTTTACCATAATTAGTCCAGGTGCTAATTAAACGGTTAGTATTATGAATTACAGTCTTTTGACTCCAAATACTTAAATCCCATATAAAACAACATCTATACACAGATTTTCATGAAAATCTGAGGAAGTTGAAAATCTGAGTAAAAAAAAAATGCAAGGCTATAGCCTTGGATTTTTCTTGATTTTTTTGAAAAATAGATTTTCCTTAAATTCTCAGCATAGATACTTTTATGAATGCTAATACGAATCTGTTGTGAAAATCTAAAAATTCGTATAATTAGTCGAGTAATTAGCTTTTAAATTTTACCATAATTAGTCCAGGTGCTAATTAAACGGTTAGTATTATGAATTACAGTCTTTTGACTCCAAATACTTAAATCCCATATAAAACAACATCTATACACAGATTTTCATGAAAATCTGAGGAAGTTGAAAATCTGAGTAAAAAAAAATGCAAGGCTATAGCCTTGGATTTTTCTTGATTTTTTTGAAAAATAGATTTTCCTTAAATTCTCAGCATAGATACTTTTATGAATGCTGAATACGAATCTGTTGTGAAAATCTAAAAATTCGTATAATTAGTCGAGTAATTTGCATTTAAATTTTACCATATTTAGTCCAGGTGCAAATTAAACGGTTAGTATTATGAATTACAGTCTTTTGACTCCAAATACTTAAATCCCATATAAAACAACATCTATACACAGATTTTCATGAAAATCTGAGGAAGTTGAAAATCTGAGTAAAAAAAAATGCAAGGCTATAGCCTTGGATTTTTCTTGATTTTTTTGAAAAATAGATTTTCCTTAAATTCTCAGCATAGATACTTTTATGAATGCTGAATACGAATCTGTTGTGAAAATCTAAAAATTCGTATAATTAGTCGAGTAATTAGCTTTTAAATTTTACCATAATTAGTCCAGGTGCTAATTAAACGGTTAGTATTATGAATTACAGTCTTTTGACTCCAAATACTTAAATCCCATATAAAACAACATCTATACACAGATTTTCATGAAAATCTGAGGAAGTTGAAAATCTGAGTAAAAAAAAATGCAAGGCTATAGCCTTGGATTTTTCTTGATTTTTTTGAAAAATAGATTTTCCTTAAATTCTCAGCATAGATACTTTTATGAATGCTGAATACGAATCTGTTGTGAAAATCTAAAAATTCGTATAATTAGTCGAGTAATTAGCTTTTAAATTTTACCATAATTAGTCCAGGTGCTAATTAAACGGTTAGTATTATGAATTACAGTCTTTTGACTCCAAATACTTAAATCCCATATAAAACAACATCTATACACAGATTTTCATGAAAATCTGAGGAAGTTGAAAATCTGAGTAAAAAAAAAATGCAAGGCTATAGCCTTGGATTTTTCTTGATTTTTTTGAAAAATAGATTTTCCTTAAATTCTCAGCATAGATACTTTTATGAATGCTGAATACGAATCTGTTGTGAAAATCTAAAAATTCGTATAATTAGTCGAGTAATTAGCTTTTAAATTTTACCATAATTAGTCCAGGTGCTAATTAAACGGTTAGTATTATGAATTACAGTCTTTTGACTCCAAATACTTAAATCCCATATAAAACAACATCTATACACAGATTTTCATGAAAATCTGAGGAAGTTGAAAATCTGAGTAAAAAAAAATGCAAGGCTATAGCCTTGGATTTTTCTTGATTTTTTTTGAAAAATAGATTTTCCTTAAATTCTCAGCATAGATACTTTTATGAATGCTGAATACGAATCTGTTGTGAAAATCTAAAAATTCGTATAATTAGTCGAGTAATTAGCATTTAAATTTTACCATAATTAGTCCAGGTGCTAATTAAACGGTTAATATTATGAATTACAGTCTTTTGACTCCAAATACTTAAATCCCATATAAAACAACATCTATACACAGATTTTCATGAAAATCTGAGGAAGTTGAAAATCTGAGTAAAAAAAAATGCAAGGCTATAGCCTTGGATTTTTCTTGATTTTTTTTGAAAAATAGATTTTCCTTAAATTCTCAGCATAGATACTTTTATGAATGCTGAATACGAATCTGTTGTGAAAATCTAAAAATTCGTATAATTAGTCGAGTAATTAGCTTTTAAATTTTACCATAATTAGTCCAGGTGCTAATTAAACGGTTAATATTATGAATTACAGTCTTTTGACTCCAAATACTTAAATCCCATATAAAACAACATCTATACACAGATTTTCATGAAAATCTGAGGAAGTTGAAAATCTGAGTAAAAAAAAATGCAAGGCTATAGCCTTGGATTTTTCTTGATTTTTTTGAAAAATAGATTTTCCTTAAATTCTCAGCATAGATACTTTTATGAATGCTGAATACGAATCTGTTGTGAAAATCTAAAAATTCGTATAATTAGTCGAGTAATTAGCTTTTAAATTTTACCATAATTAGTCCAGGTGCTAATTAAACGGTTAGTATTATGAATTACAGTCTTTTGACTCCAAATACTTAAATCCCATATAAAACAACATCTATACACAGATTTTCATGAAAATCTGAGGAAGTTGAAAATCTGAGTAAAAAAAAATGCAAGGCTATAGCCTTGGATTTTTCTTGATTTTTTTTGAAAAATAGATTTTCCTTAAATTCTCAGCATAGATACTTTTATGAATGCTGAATACGAATCTGTTGTGAAAATCTAAAAATTCGTATAATTAGTCGAGTAATTAGCTTTTAAATTTTACCATAATTAGTCCAGGTGCTAATTAAACGGTTAATATTATGAATTACAGTCTTTTGACTCCAAATACTTAAATCCCATATAAAACAACATCTATACACAGATTTTCATGAAAATCTGAGGAAGTTGAAAATCTGAGTAAAAAAAAATGCAAGGCTATAGCCTTGGATTTTTCTTGATTTTTTTGAAAAATAGATTTTCCTTAAATTCTCAGCATAGATACTTTTATGAATGCTGAATACGAATCTGTTGTGAAAATCTAAAAATTCGTATAATTAGTCGAGTAATTAGCATTTAAATTTTACCATAATTAGTCCAGGTGCTAATTAAACGGTTAATATTATGAATTACAGTCTTTTGACTCCAAATACTTAAATCCCATATAAAACAACATCTATACACAGATTTTCATGAAAATCTGAGGAAGTTGAAAATCTGAGTAAAAAAAAATGCAAGGCTATAGCCTTGGATTTTTCTTGATTTTTTTGAAAAATAGATTTTCCTTAAATTCTCAGCATAGATACTTTTATGAATGCTGAATACGAATCTGTTGTGAAAATCTAAAAATTCGTATAATTAGTCGAGTAATTAGCTTTTAAATTTTACCATAATTAGTCCAGGTGCTAATTAAACGGTTAGTATTATGAATTACAGTCTTTTGACTCCAAATACTTAAATCCCATATAAAACAACATCTATACACAGATTTTCATGAAAATCTGAGGAAGTTGAAAATCTGAGTAAAAAAAAATGCAAGGCTATAGCCTTGGATTTTTCTTGATTTTTTTTAAAAATAGATTTTCCTTAAATTCTCAGCATAGATACTTTTATGAATGCTGAATACGAATCTGTTGTGAAAATCTAAAAATTCGTATAATTAGTCGAGTAATTAGCTTTTAAATTTTACCATAATTAGTCCAGGTGCTAATTAAACGGTTAGTATTATGAATTACAGTCTTTTGACTCCAAATACTTAAATCCCATATAAAACAACATCTATACACAGATTTTCATGAAAATCTGAGGAAGTTGAAAATCTGAGTAAAATCTTGATTTTTTTAAAAAATAGATTTTCCTTAAATTCTCAGCATAGATACTTTTATGAATGCTGAATACGAATCTGTTGTGAAAATCTAAAAATTCGTATAATTAGTCGAGTAATTAGCTTTTAAATTTTACCATAATTAGTCCAGGTGCTAATTAAACGGTTAGTATTATGAATTACAGTCTTTTGACTCCAAATACTTAAATCCCATATAAAACAACATCTATACACAGATTTTCATGAAAATCTGAGGAAGTTGAAAATCTGAGTAAAAAAAAATGCAAGGCTATAGCCTTGGATTTTTCTTGATTTTTTTGAAAAATAGATTTTCCTTAAATTCTCAGCATAGATACTTTTATGAATGCTGAATACGAATCTGTTGTGAAAATCTAAAAATTCGTATAATTAGTCGAGTAATTAGCATTTAAATTTTACCATAATTAGTCCAGGTGCTAATTAAACGGTTAATATTATGAATTACAGTCTTTTGACTCCAAATACTTAAATCCCATATAAAACAACATCTATACACAGATTTTCATGAAAATCTGAGGAAGTTGAAAATCTGAGTAAAAAAAAATGCAAGGCTATAGCCTTGGATTTTTCTTGATTTTTTTGAAAAATAGATTTTCCTTAAATTCTCAGCATAGATACTTTTATGAATGCTGAATACGAATCTGTTGTGAAAATCTAAAAATTCGTATAATTAGTCGAGTAATTAGCTTTTAAATTTTACCATAATTAGTCCAGGTGCTAATTAAACGGTTAGTATTATGAATTACAGTCTTTTGACTCCAAATACTTAAATCCCATATAAAACAACATCTATACACAGATTTTCATGAAAATCTGAGGAAGTTGAAAATCTGAGTAAAAAAAAATGCAAGGCTATAGCCTTGGATTTTTCTTGATTTTTTTTGAAAAATAGATTTTCCTTAAATTCTCAGCATAGATACTTTTATGAATGCTGAATACGAATCTGTTGTGAAAATCTAAAAATTCGTATAATTAGTCGAGTAATTAGCTTTTAAATTTTACCATAATTAGTCCAGGTGCTAATTAAACGGTTAGTATTATGAATTACAGTCTTTTGACTCCAAATACTTAAATCCCATATAAAACAACATCTATACACAGATTTTCATGAAAATCTGAGGAAGTTGAAAATCTGAGTAAAAAAAAAATGCAAGGCTATAGCCTTGGATTTTTCTTGATTTTTTTGAAAAATAGATTTTCCTTAAATTCTCAGCATAGATACTTTTATGAATGCTGAATACGAATCTGTTGTGAAAATCTAAAAATTCGTATAATTAGTCGAGTAATTAGCATTTAAATTTTACCATAATTAGTCCAGGTGCTAATTAAACGGTTAATATTATGAATTACAGTCTTTTGACTCCAAATACTTAAATCCCATATAAAACAACATCTATACACAGATTTTCATGAAAATCTGAGGAAGTTGAAAATCTGAGTAAAAAAAAAATGCAAGGCTATAGCCTTGGATTTTTCTTGATTTTTTTAAAAAATAGATTTTCCTTAAATTCTCAGCATAGATACTTTTATGAATGCTGAATACGAATCTGTTGTGAAAATCTAAAAATTCGTATAATTAGTCGAGTAATTAGCTTTTAAATTTTACCATAATTAGTCCAGGTGCTAATTAAACGGTTAGTATTATGAATTACAGTCTTTTGACTCCAAATACTTAAATCCCATATAAAACAACATCTATACACAGATTTTCATGAAAATCTGAGGAAGTTGAAAATCTGAGTAAAAAAAAAATGCAAGGCTATAGCCTTGGATTTTTCTTGATTTTTTTAAAAAATAGATTTTCCTTAAATTCTCAGCATAGATACTTTTATGAATGCTGAATACGAATCTGTTGTGAAAATCTAAAAATTCGTATAATTAGTCGAGTAATTAGCATTTAAATTTTACCATAATTAGTCCAGGTGCTAATTAAACGGTTAATATTATGAATTACAGTCTTTTGACTCCAAATACTTAAATCCCATATAAAACAACATCTATACACAGATTTTCATGAAAATCTGAGGAAGTTGAAAATCTGAGTAAAAAAAAATGCAAGGCTATAGCCTTGGATTTTTCTTGATTTTTTTGAAAAATAGATTTTCCTTAAATTCTCAGCATAGATACTTTTATGAATGCTAAATACGAATCTGTTGTGAAAATCTAAAAATTCGTATAATTAGTCGAGTAATTAGCTTTTAAATTTTACCATAATTAGTCCAGGTGCTAATTAAACGGTTAGTATTATGAATTACAGTCTTTTGACTCCAAATACTTAAATCCCATATAAAACAACATCTATACACAGATTTTCATGAAAATCTGAGGAAGTTGAAAATCTGAGTAAAAAAAAAATGCAAGGCTATAGCCTTGGATTTTTCTTGATTTTTTTGAAAAATAGATTTTCCTTAAATTCTCAGCATAGATACTTTTATGAATGCTAAATACGAATCTGTTGTGAAAATCTAAAAATTCGTATAATTAGTCGAGTAATTAGCTTTTAAATTTTACCATAATTAGTCCAGGTGCTAATTAAACGGTTAGTATTATGAATTACAGTCTTTTGACTCCAAATACTTAAATCCCATATAAAACAACATCTATACACAGATTTTCATGAAAATCTGAGGAAGTTGAAAATCTGAGTAAAAAAAATGCAAGGCTATAGCCTTGGATTTTTCTTGATTTTTTTAAAAATAGATTTTCCTTAAATTCTCAGCATAGATACTTTTATGAATGCTGAATACGAATCTGTTGTGAAAATCTAAAAATTCGTATAATTAGTCGAGTAATTAGCATTTAAATTTTACCATAATTAGTCCAGGTGCTAATTAAACGGTTAATATTATGAATTACAGTCTTTTGACTCCAAATACTTAAATCCCATATAAAACAACATCTATACACAGATTTTCATGAAAATCTGAGGAAGTTGAAAATCTGAGTAAAAAAAAATGCAAGGCTATAGCCTTGGATTTTTCTTGATTTTTTTGAAAAATAGATTTTCCTTAAATTCTCAGCATAGATACTTTTATGAATGCTGAATACGAATCTGTTGTGAAAATCTAAAAATTCGTATAATTAGTCGAGTAATTAGCTTTTAAATTTTACCATAATTAGTCCAGGTGCTAATTAAACGGTTAATATTATGAATTACAGTCTTTTGACTCCAAATACTTAAATCCCATATAAAACAACATCTATACACAGATTTTCATGAAAATCTGAGGAAGTTGAAAATCTGAGTAAAAAAAAATGCAAGGCTATAGCCTTGGATTTTTCTTGATTTTTTTGAAAAATAGATTTTCCTTAAATTCTCAGCATAGATACTTTTATGAATGCTGAATACGAATCTGTTGTGAAAATCTAAAAATTCGTATAATTAGTCGAGTAATTAGCTTTTAAATTTTACCATAATTAGTCCAGGTGCTAATTAAACGGTTAGTATTATGAATTACAGTCTTTTGACTCCAAATACTTAAATCCCATATAAAACAACATCTATACACAGATTTTCATGAAAATCTGAGGAAGTTGAAAATCTGAGTAAAAAAAAAATGCAAGGCTATAGCCTTGGATTTTTCTTGAATTTTTTTGAAAAATAGATTTTCCTTAAATTCTCAGCATAGATACTTTTATGAATGCTGAATACGAATCTGTTGTGAAAATCTAAAAATTCGTATAATTAGTCGAGTAATTAGCTTTTAAATTTTACCATAATTAGTCCAGGTGCTAATTAAACGGTTAGTATTATGAATTACAGTCTTTTGACTCCAAATACTTAAATCCCATATAAAACAACATCTATACACAGATTTTCATGAAAATCTGAGGAAGTTGAAAATCTGAGTAAAAAAAAATGCAAGGCTATAGCCTTGGATTTTTCTTGATTTTTTTGAAAAATAGATTTTCCTTAAATTCTCAGCATAGATACTTTTATGAATGCTGAATACGAATCTGTTGTGAAAATCTAAAAATTCGTATAATTAGTCGAGTAATTAGCTTTTAAATTTTACCATAATTAATCCAGGTGCTAATTAAACGGTTAGTTATGAATTACAGTCTTTTGACTCCAAATACTTAAATCCCATATAAAACAACATCTATACACAGATTTTCATGAAAATCTGAGGAAGTTGAAAATCTGAGTAAAAAAAAATGCAAGGCTATAGCCTTGGATTTTTCTTGATTTTTTTGAAAAATAGATTTTCCTTAAATTCTCAGCATAGATACTTTTATGAATGCTAAATACGAATCTGTTGTGAAAATCTAAAAATTCGTATAATTAGTCGAGTAATTAGCATTTAAATTTTACCATAATTAGTCCAGGTGCTAATTAAACGGTTAATATTATGAATTACAGTCTTTTGACTCCAAATACTTAAATCCCATATAAAACAACATCTATACACAGATTTTCATGAAAATCTGAGGAAGTTGAAAATCTGAGTAAAAAAAAATGCAAGGCTATAGCCTTGGATTTTTCTTGATTTTTTTTAAAAAATAGATTTTCCTTAAATTCTCAGCATAGATACTTTTATGAATGCTGAATACGAATCTGTTGTGAAAATCTAAAAATTCGTATAATTAGTCGAGTAATTAGCATTTAAATTTTACCATAATTAGTCCAGGTGCTAATTAAACGGTTAATATTATGAATTACAGTCTTTTGACTCCAAATACTTAAATCCCATATAAAACAACATCTATACACAGATTTTCATGAAAATCTGAGGAAGTTGAAAATCTGAGTAAAAAAAAATGCAAGGCTATAGCCTTGGATTTTTCTTGATTTTTTTTAAAAATAGATTTTCCTTAAATTCTCAGCATAGATACTTTTATGAATGCTGAATACGAATCTGTTGTGAAAATCTAAAAATTCGTATAATTAGTCGAGTAATTAGCATTTAAATTTTACCATAATTAGTCCAGGTGCTAATTAAACGGTTAATATTATGAATTACAGTCTTTTGACTCCAAATACTTAAATCCCATATAAAACATCTATACACAGATTTTCATGAAAATCTGAGGAAGTTGAAAATCTGAATAAAAAAAAATGCAAGGCTATAGCCTTGGATTTTTCTTGATTTTTTTAAAAAAATAGATTTTCCTTAAATTCTCAGCATAGATACTTTTATGAATGCTGAATACGAATCTGTTGTGAAAATCTAAAAATTCGTATAATTAGTCGAGTAATTAGCATTTAAATTTTACCATAATTAGTCCAGGTGCTAATTAAACGGTTAATATTATGAATTACAGTCTTTTGACTCCAAATACTTAAATCCCATATAAAACAACATCTATACACAGATTTTCATGAAAATCTGAGGAAGTTGAAAATCTGAGTAAAAAAAAATGCAAGGCTATAGCCTTGGATTTTTCTTGATTTTTTTGAAAAATAGATTTTCCTTAAATTCTCAGCATAGATACTTTTATGAATGCTGAATACGAATCTGTTGTGAAAATCTAAAAATTCGTATAATTAGTCGAGTAATTAGCTTTTAAATTTTACCATAATTAGTCCAGGTGCTAATTAAACGGTTAGTATTATGAATTACAGTCTTTTGACTCCAAATACTTAAATCCCATATAAAACAACATCTATACACAGATTTTCATGAAAATCTGAGGAAGTTGAAAATCTGAGTAAAAAAAAATGCAAGGCTATAGCCTTGGATTTTTCTTGATTTTTTTGAAAAATAGATTTTCCTTAAATTCTCAGCATAGATACTTTTATGAATGCTGAATACGAATCTGTTGTGAAAATCTAAAAATTCGTATAATTAGTCGAGTAATTAGCTTTTAAATTTTACCATAATTAGTCCAGGTGCTAATTAAACGGTTAATATTATGAATTACAGTCTTTTGACTCCAAATACTTAAATCCCATATAAAACAACATCTATACACAGATTTTCATGAAAATCTCAGGAAGTTGAAAATCTGAGTAAAAAAAAATGCAAGGCTATAGCCTTGGATTTTTCTTGATTTTTTTGAAAAATAGATTTTCCTTAAATTCTCAGCATAGATACTTTTATGAATGCTGAATACGAATCTGTTGTGAAAATCTAAAAATTCGTATAATTAGTCGAGTAATTAGCTTTTAAATTTTACCATAATTAATCCAGGTGCTAATTAAACGGTTAGTTATGAATTACAGTCTTTTGACTCCAAATACTTAAATCCCATATAAAACAACATCTATACACAGATTTTCATGAAAATCTGAGGAAGTTGAAAAACTGAGTAAAAAAAAATGCAAGGCTATATATATAGCCTTGGATTTTTCTTGATTTTTTTTAAAAAATAGATTTTCCTTAAATTCTCAGCATAGATACTTTTATGAATGCTGAATACGAATCTGTTGTTAAAATCTAAAAATTCGTATAATTAGTCGAGTAATTAGCTTTTAAATTTTACCATAATTAGTCCAGGTGCTAATTAAACGGTTAGTATTATGAATTACAGTCTTTTGACTCCAAATACTTAAATCCCATATAAAACAACATCTATACACAGATTTTCATGAAAATCTGAGGAAGTTGAAAATCTGAGTAAAAAAAAAATGCAAGGCTATAGCCTTGGATTTTTCTTGATTTTTTTGAAAAATAGATTTTCCTTAAATTCTCAGCATAGATACTTTTATGAATGCTGAATACGAATCTGTTGTGAAAATCTAAAAATTCGTATAATTAGTCGAGTAATTAGCTTTTAAATTTTACCATAATTAGTCCAGGTGCTAATTAAACGGTTAATATTATGAATTACAGTCTTTTGACTCCAAATACTTAAATCCCATATAAAACAACATCTATACACAGATTTTCATGAAAATCTGAGGAAGTTGAAAATCTGAGTAAAAAAAAATGCAAGGCTATAGCCTTGGATTTTTCTTGATTTTTTTGAAAAATATATTTTCCTTAAATTCTCAGCATAGATACTTTTATGAATGCTGAATACGAATCTGTTGTGAAAATCTAAAAATTCTTATAATTAGTGGAGTAATTAGCATTTAAATTTTGCCATAATTTGTCCAGGTGCTAATTAAACGGTTATTATTATGAATTACAGTCTTTTGACTCCAAATACTTAAATCCCATATCAAAAAACATCTATACACAGATTTTCATGAAAATATGAGGAAGTTGAAAATCTGAGTAAAAAAAAAAAATTCAAGGCTATAGCCTTGGATTTTTCTTGATTTTTTGAAAAATAGATTTTCCTTAAATTCTCAGCATAGATACTTTTATGAATGCTGAATACGAATCTGTTGTGAAAATCTAAAAATTCGTATAATTAGTCGAGTAATTACCATTTAAATTTTACCATTAGTCCAGGTGCTAATTGAACGGTTCATATTATGAATTACAATCTTTTGACTCCAAATACTTAAATCTCATATAAAACAACATCTATACACAGATTTTCATGAAAATCTGAGGAAGTTGAAAATCTGAGTAAAAAAAAAATGCAAGGCTATAGCCTTGGATTTTTCTTGATTTTTTTGAAAAATAGATTTTCCTTAAATTCTCAGCATAGATACTTTTATGAATGCTGAATACGAATCTGTTGTGAAAATCTAAAAATTCGTATAATTAGTCGAGTAATTAGCATTTAAATTTTACCATAATTAGTCCAGGTGCTAATTAAACGGTTAATATATGAATTACAGTCTTTTGACTCCAAATACTTAAATCCCATATAAAACAACATCTATACACAGATTTTCATGAAAATCTGAGGAAGTTGAAAATCTGAGTAAAAAAAAAAATGCCTTGGATTTTTCTTGATTTTTTTGAAAAATAGATTTTCCTTAAATTCTCAGCATAGATACTTTTATGAATGCTGAATACGAATCTGTTGTGAAAATCTAAAAATTCGTATAATTAGTCGAGTAATTAGCTTTTAAATTTTACCATAATTAGTCCAGGTGCTAATTAATCGGATAATATTATGAATTACAGTCTTTTGACTCCAAATACTTAATTCCCATATAAAAGAACATCTATACACAAATTTTCATGAATATCTGAGGAAGTTGAAAATCTGAGTAAAAAAAAAATGCAAGGCTATAGCCTTGGATTTTCTTGATTTTTTTTGAAAAATAGATTTTCCTTAAATTCTCAGCATAGATACTTTTATGAATGCTGAATACGAATCTGTTGTGAAAATCTAAAAATTCTTATAATTAGTCGAGTAATTAGCTTTTAAATTTTACCATAATTAATCCAGGTGCTAATTAAACGGTTAGTTATGAATTACAGTCTTTTGACCTGAAATACTTAAATCCCATATAAAACAACATCTATACACAGATTTTCATGAAAATCTGAGGAAGTTGAAAATCTGAGTAAAAAAAAATGCAAGGCCTTGGATTTTTCTTGATTTTTTTTGAAAAATAGATTTTCCTTCAATTCTCAGTATAGATACTTTTATGAATGCTGAATACGAATCTGTTGTGAAAATCTAAAAATTCGTATAATTACTCGATTAATTAGCTTTTAAATTTTACCTTAATTAGTCCAGGTGCTAATATTAACCGTTTAATTAGCACCTGGACTAATTATGGTAAAATTTAAATGCTATTTACTCGACTAATTATACGAATTTTTAGATTTTCACAACAGATTCGTATTCAGCATTCATAAAAGTATCTATGCTGAGAATTTAAGGAAAATCTATTTTTCAAAAAAATCAAAAATCCAAGGCTATAGCCTTGCATTTTTTTTTTTACTCAGATTTTCAACTTCCTCAGATTTTCATGAAAATCTGTGTATAGATGTTTTTCTATATGGGATTTAAGTATTTGGAGTCAAAAGAGTGTAATTCATAATATTAACCGTTTAATTAGCACCTGGACTAATTATGGCAAAATTTAAATGCTAATTACTCGACTAATTATACGAATTTTTAGATTTTCACAACAGATTCGTATTCAGCATTCATAAAAGTATGTATATACAGCTGAGAATTTAAGGAAATATATATTTCTCAATAAAATCAAGAAAAATCCAAGGCCTTGCATCTTTTTTGCTCAGATTTTTAACTTCCTCAGATCGTAATAAATATCTGTGTATAGATGTTATTTTATATGGTATTTAAGTATTTGGAGTCAAAAGACTATAATTCATTATATTAACCGGTTAATTAGCACAAGGAGTAATATGATAAAATCTAAATGCTAATTACTCGAGTAATTATACGAATTTTTTGAGATTTTGATCACAGATTCTTATTCAGCTTTCATCAAAGTATCTATGCTGAGAATTGAAGGAAAATCAATTTTTCAAAAAAAATCAAGAAAAATCCTAGGCTATAGCCTTGCATTTTTTTTTACTCAGATTTTCAACTTCCTCAGATTTTCATGAAAATGTGTGTATAGATGTTATTTTATATGGTATTTAAGTATTTGGTGTCAAAACACTTTAATTTATGATATTAACCGTTTAATTAGCACCTGGACTAATTATGGTAAAATTTAAATGCTAATAACTCGACTAATTATACGAATTTTTAGATTTTCACAACAGATTCGTATTCAGCATTCATAAAAGTATCTATGCTGAGAATTTAAGGAAAATCTATTTTTCAAAAAAATCAAGAAAAATCCAAGGCTTGCATTTTTTTTACTCAGATTTTCAACTTCCTCAGATTTTCATGAAAATCTGTGTATAGATGTTGTTTTATATGGGATTTAAGTATTTGGAGTCAAAAGACTGTAATTCATAATATTAACCGTTTAATTAGCACATGGACTAATTATGGTAAAATTTAAAAGCTAATTACTCGACTAATTATACGAATTTTTAGATTTTCACAACAGATTCGTATTCAGCATTCATAAAAGTATCTATGCTTAGAATTGAAGGAAAATCTATTTTTCAAAAAAAATCAAGAAAAATCCAAGGCTGTAGCCTTGCATTTTTCTTTTACTCAGATTTTCAACTTCCTCAGATTTTCATGAAAATCTGTGTGTAGATGTTGTTTTATATGGTATTTAAGTATTTGGAGTCAAAAGACTAATTCATGATATTAACCGGTTAATTAGCACCAGGACTAATATGATAAAATTTAAACGCTAATTACTCGAGTAATTATACGAATTTTTAAATTTTGACAACAGATTCCTATTCAGCATTAATAAAAGTATCTATGCTTAGAATTGAAGGAAAATCTTTTTTTCAAAAAAATCAAGAAAAATCCAAGGCATGTAAAAAAAAAAAAAAAAACTCAGATTTTCAACTTCCTCAGATTTTCATGAAAATGTGTGTATAGATGTTATTTTATATGGTATTTAAGTATTTGGTGTCAAAACACTTTAATTCATGATATTAACCGTTTAATTAGCACCTGGACTAATTATGGTAAAATTTAAATGCTAATAACTCGACTAATTATACGAATTTTTAGATTCTCACAACAGATTCGTATTCAGCATTCATAAAAGTATCTATGCTGAGAATTGTAGTAAAATCTATTTTCAAAAAAAATTAAGAAAAATCCAAGGCCATATAGCCTTGCATTTTTTTTTACTCAGATTTTCAACTTCCTCAGATTTTCATGAAAATCTGTGTATAGATGTTGTTTTATATGGGATTTAAGTTTTTGGAGTCAAAAGACTGTAATTCATAACTAACCGTTTAATTAGCACCTGGACTAATTATGGTAAAATTTGAAAGCTAATTACTGGACTAATTATACGAATTTTTAGATTTTCACAACAGATTCGCATTCAGCATTCATAAAAGTATCTATGCTGAGAATTTAAGGAAATTCTATTTTTCAAAAAAATCAAGAAAAATCCAAGGCTGTAGCCTTGCATTTTTTTTTTACTCAGATTTTCAACTTCCTCAGATTTTCATGAAAATCTGTGTATAGATGTTGTTTTATATGGGATTTAAGTATTTGGAGTCAAAAGACTGTAATTGATGATATTAACCGGTTAATTAGCACCAGGACTAATATGATAAAATTTAAACGCTAATTACTCGAATAATTATACGAATTTTTAGATTTTGACCACAGATTCGTATTCAGCATTCATGAAAGTATCTATGCTGAGAATTGAAGGAAAATCTATTTTTCAAAAAATCAAGAAAAATCCATTGCATTTTCTTTACTCAGATTTTCAACTTCCTCAGATTTTCATGAAAATCTGTGTATATGTGTTATTTTACATGTTATTAAAGTATTTGCAGTCAAAAGACTGTAATTCATGATATTAACCGTTTGATTAGCACCTGGACTAATTATGGTAAAATTTAAATGCTAATTACTCGATTGATTATACGAATTTTTACATTTTCACAACAGATTCGTATTCAGCATTCATAAAAGTATCTATGCTGAGAATTTAAGGAAAATCTATTTTTCAAAAAAATCAAGAAAAATCCCAGGATATAGCCTTGCATTTTTTTTTTTTTTACTCAGATTTTCAACTTCCTCAGATTTTCATGAAAATCTGTGTATAAATGTTGTTTTATATGGGATTTAAGTATTTGGAGTCAAAAGACTGTAATTCATAATAATAACCGTTTAATTAGCACCTGGACTAATTATGGCAAAATTTAAATGCTAATTACTCGACTATTTATACGAATTTTTAGATTTTCACAACAGATTCGTATTCAGCATTCATAAAAGTATCTATGCTGAGAATTTAAGGATAATATATTTTTCAAAAAAATCAAGAAAAATCTAAGGCCTTGCATCTTTTTTGCTCAGATTTTTAACTTCCTCAGATCGTAATAAGTATCTGTGTATAGATGTTATTTTATATGGTATTTAAGTATTTGGAGTCAAAAGACTGTACTTCATTATATTAACCGTTTAATTAGCACAAGGACTAATGATAAAATATAAACGCTAATTACTCGAGTAATTATAATAATTTTTAGATTTTGACCACAGATTCGTATTCAGCATTTATAAAAGTATCTATGCTGAGAATTGAAGGAAAATCAATTTTTCAAAAAAAATCAAGAAAAATCCAAGGCCTTGCATTTTTTTTTACTCAGATTTTCAACTTCCTCAGATTTTCATGAAAATGTGTGTATACATGTTATTTTATATGGTATTTAAGTATTTGGTGTCAAAACACTTTAATTCATGATATTAACCGTTTAATTAGCACCTTGACTAATTGTGGTAAAATATAAATGCTACTTACTCGACTAATTATAAGAATTTTTACATTTTCACAACAGATTCGTATTCAGCATTCATAAAAGTATCTATGCTGAGAATTTAAAGAAAATCTATTTTTCAAAAAAATAAAAAAAAAATCCAAGGCTATAGCCTTGCATTTTTTTTTTACTCAGATTTTCAACTTCCTCAGATTTTCATGAAAATCTGTGTATAGATGTTGTTTTATATGGGATTTAAGTATTTGGAGTCAAAAGACTGTAATTCATGATATTAACCGGTTAATTAGCACCAGGACTAATATGATAAAATTTAAACGCTAGTTACTCGACTAATTATACGAATTTTCATGAAAATCTGAGGAAGTTGAAAATCTGAGTAAAAAAAATGCATTTTTCTTGATTTTTTTTGAAAAATAGATTTTCCTTAAATTCTCAGCATAGATACTTTTATGAATGCTGAATACGAATCTGTTGTGAAAATGTAAAAATTCTTATAATTAGTCGAGTAAGTAGCATTTATATTTTACCACAATTAGTCAAGGTGCTAATTAAACGGTTAATATCATGAATTAAAGTGTTTTGACACCAAATACTTAAATACCATATAAAATAACATGTATACACACATTTTCATGAAAATCTGAGGAAGTTGAAAATCTGAGTAAAAAAAAAATGCAATGAATTTTTCTTGATTTTTTTTGAAAAATAGATTTTCCTTAAATTCTCAGCATAGATACTTTTATGAATGCTGAATACGAATCTGTTGTGAAAATCTAAAAATTCGTATAATTAGTCGAGTAATTAGCATTTAAATTTTACCATAATTAGTCCAGGTGCTAATTAAACGGTTAATATCATGAATTACAGTATTTTGACTCCAAATACTTAAATACTATGTAAGATAACATCTATACAGAACTGTTCATGAAAATCTGAGGAACTTGAAAATCTGACCAAAAAAAAAATGCAAGGCCTTGGATTTTTCATGATTTTTTTTTTTTTAATAGATTTTCCTTGAATTCTCAGCATAGATACTTTTATGAATGCTGAATACGAATCTGTTGTTAAAATAAAAAAATTCGTATAATTACTCGAGTAATTAGCATTTAGATTTTACCATAATTAGTCCAGGTGCTAATTAAACGGTTAATATTATGAATTACAGTATTTTGACTCCAAATACTTAAATACCATATAAAATAACATCTATACACAGATTTTCATGAAAATCTGAGGAAGTTGAAAATCTGAGCAAAAAAATGCAAGGCCTTGGATTTTTCTTGATTTTTTGAATAAATAGATTTTCTTGAAATTCTCAGCATAGATACTTTTATGTATGCTGAATACGAATCTGTGGTCAAAATCTAAAAATTCGTATAATTACTCGAGTAATTAGCATTTAAATTTTACCATAATTAGTCCAGGTGCTAATTAAACGGTTAATATTATGAATTACAGTCTTTTGATTCCAAATACTTACATACCATATGAAATAATATCTGTACACAGATTTTCATTAAAATCTGACCAAAATAAAATGCAAGGCCTTGGATTTTTCTTGATTTTTTTGAAAAAATAGGTTCTCCTTCCGAAGCTCACTTGCTCTTACCACTCTCTTCACCCCATCATTCTCTCTTTTTTTCTGAAAACCTCTACCAATCTTCACCTTCACCTCCACAAGATAATGATCAGACATCCCTTCAGTTGCACCTCTCAGCACATTAACATCCAAAAGTCTCTCTTTCATGTGCCTATCAATTAACACATAATCCAATAATGCTGTCTGGCCATCTCTCCTACTTACAAATACCCCAGAACCTCCGTCACCTCCATTCTTTGGTATGATGTGTTCTTAGAATACATAAATTCCTTTGATTGCAAGTGCTTATATCATCCAAGATGTGAACATTCATATATTCTTAGAAGTAATGCACTGTATATATTCTGAAGTTCAACATCACAAATATTTCTTGTAAACACTGAAAAAAAGAAACAAAAATGGAAATCTACTTTGTGTTCTACTTATCTTCTGTTATGTATGAAGAAAATACTCATTAGATGTTAGTCATATGCAAGCAAACTTAAGACCAACTATTTTAACAGGTTTTCCTGCTGGCAGGACGAAAACGAAAGAAGTCAACCACGTCTAACTACTTAATCTCAGCGGATCCAACAGACCTTTCACGGGGAGGAGAATCTTTTTGTGGTAAACTGCGATCCAATTTATTAGGAACACAGTTTACGATATTTGATGGGGGTGAGGGTCGCAAGAAGGCTCTCTCTTCTACCACAACCACAGAAAAACCCAGCTCAAGACAGGAGCTGGCTGCTGTAATTTATGTAAGCAGAACTTACACTTAGATTTCATGGTAATTTTAGTGATACTATACTGTGTTTTAGTATTGCTCTTTTTGTTAGCTTTTCAAGTAATTATCTAAGCTTCATAATTCAACTTTCTGTTGAGTGAGGAAATGCAGAGTAACTTTAGATATATCATAGGGAGATATGATTATAAACAACTACAGTTCTGATAATTTGTAGTAATATGGGGTGACCCACTCTAGAAGTGTTTCCCTAATTGAAGAGAATATGCAGTACACTGCATGTGTGACCCACATAGATGTGCTGTTTACTAGTTCCTAGCTATCTGTCTATCAATATCTCTGATGCCTATTCCCTCTGGGAGCCCTCTCAAGGGGTGTGACCATGGCAGAATGGTCTCCATAACTGGTGAACTTCATTGGCAGTTCCTAGCCTTTATGCCCTCCTGTTTACAGGCCACTAGGAGAGGTGTAATTCTAGTTCACTGTTTTCAAAGGCTCCTTCTGAATGTTGCTACCAATTGTTTCTACTTAAAGTGTCTATCTAATGTTCCTGCTGAATGACCCAACCTACTACTTCTACATAATGCTCCCTTCTAATGTTCTTACCAACTGCTTCATTCCAATGTTTCTTCCTAATTCTCATTTCTGATGTTCTTACCACCTGCTTTTATATATTGCTCCTATGAGTTTGCCAAAAGGCAGGTTGAGTGCTTAGCACCCACCACAGGAAAGTCTAGAGTTATGAATAATGAGCTGTGTGGATTAAGTGTTGTCAAGCATTATGTGTGGCAAGGAGAGACTGTATGTTTTGGACAGAATGCCAGCTGTCCACAAGTGAGTGAGGCAGAAAGAAATGACTGCCCCATAGGTCAAAGGAGTACATTTGGACAACCACTGAAGTACTGGCTCACTATTTGCTGTAATTTTATATGCTTAAAAGGATAATGTAGTAAACACAAAAGTAAAGGCATTCAGGAAAAATTGTAAAGTATAAAACAAATAAATCCAGTAGTGGTACAAACATGGCTTTAAATAACAGTGCACATGTGTATTTTTTCACTAACGGGGCCATGCACGATGTGCCATATCACTCTCAGTGTATAGTAAATCAAGATGCAAAAAGAACATCATTGATAGGTACACACTATGCTAAGAAAGCTGGACAAATTCACACAGCAGTAAAAGTATTTCACATTGTCACTATAACCTACTTACTAACTGAATCACTTTGTTCCAGAATATGTGCCCTAATCTTCCCCATGTTATCGCAATATTTCACAGCATATATTTTAAGGTATTTAAAATCACCTTGAGGGTGAGAGTCAACTCACCAGCTTCAGAATACTCAAATTTCCACCAGTTTCAGATTTCTTTAAAAGTTGTTTCTCACTAAAGTTCAATCGTGACTCAGATCTTTGTTTCTGACACTGATGATTTTGCTTGGCACAAAATACCACCAGAAAAGTACTTTGATCCAGAAAATTTTGCAAAAACAGTATAACTATCAATGAAATTCTACACAGAGCACAAAGCAGTATGGAACCTGAGTTGGTTGAACTTTGCATCCTACTCCCAAAATTTTGTAACTTGCCGCTGAGTAACAATATGGTAATGCAGTGCAGTACTTTAACAGTAGTTACAGTGTTTCATTTATTCAAAATTTGCAGGATAATTTTCTTGATGATATATTTATTACCAAACTTTACCAAACTCAGTCACCAGCAGAAGCTGGTGACTGAGTTTGGTAAAGTGTGTGAAAGAAGAAAGCTGAGAGTAAATATGAATAAGAGCAAGGTTATTAGGTACAGTAAAGGTTGAGGGACAAGTCAATTGGGAGGTAAGTTTGAATGGAGAAAAACTGGAGGAAGTGAAGTGTTTTAGATGTCTGGGAGTGGGTTTTGCAGTGGATGGAACCATGGAAGTGGAAGTGAATCATAGGGTGGGGGAGGGGGCGAAAGTTCTCGGAGTGTTGAAGAATGTGTGGAAGTCGAGAACATTATCTCGGAAAGCAAAAATGGGTATGTTTGAAGGAATAGTGGTTCCAACAATGTTATATGGTTGTGAGGCATGGGCTATGGATAGAGTTGTGCGGAGGAGGGTGGATGTGCTGGAAATGAGATGTTTGAGGACAATATGTGGTGTGAGGTGGTTTGATCAAGTAAGTAATAATAGGGTAAGAGAGATGTGTGGTAATAAAAAGAGTGTGGTTGAGAGAGCAGAAGAGGGTGTTTTGAAATGGTTTGGTCACATGGAAAGAATGAGTGAGGAAAGATTGACCAAGGGGATATATGTGTCAGAGGTGGAGGGAACAAGGAGAAGCGGGAGACCAAATTGGAGGTGGAAAGATAGAGTGAAAAAGATTTTGTGTGATCAGGGCCTGAACATGCAGGAGGGTGAAAGGCGTACAAGGAATAGAGTGAATTGGAACGATGTGGTATACTGGGGTCGACGTGCTGTCAATGGATTGAACCATGGCATGTGAAGCGTCTGGGGTAAACCAAGGAAAGTTCTGTGGGGCTTGGATATGGAAAAGGAACTGTGGTTTCAATGCATTATACATGACAGCTAGAGACTGAGTGTGAACGAATGTGGCCTTTGTTGTCTTTTCCTAGCGCTACCTCGCGCACATGTGGGGGAGAGGGGGATGTTATTTCATGTGTGGCGGGATGGCGATGGGAATGAATAAAGGCAGACAGTATGAATTATGTACATGTGTATATATGTATATGTCTGTGTGTGTATACATTGAGATGTATAGGTATGTATATTTGCGTGTGTGGACGTGTATGTATATACATGTGTATGTGGGTGGGTTGGGCCATTCATTCTTTTGTCTGTTTCCTTGCGCTACCTCGCTAACGCGGGAGACAGCGACAAAGCAAAATTTCTATTACATCTTTTCAGCATGTAATGTAGGGTAGTAAAGCATAGTAATCCCTGATAAATGCCTGCCATATTTTTATGTTTTTCTAAACAGCAGTGTGTCCCCGTACACATGCAAGAAATTGAATATTTTCATATATTGCAGGAAACCAACGTTTTAGGGTTCAAAGGTCCAAGGAAGATGACTGTGATACTCCCAGGGATGACTGCAGAACACCAAAGAGTAGAATTTCGTGCAAGTGTAGAACATGATAGTCTCATAGGTAAGTTAAGGGTCGCATTTGTATTTTTCTTGCATCTAGTCAAAAGTATTACTGCCCAATGAGTGGAGATAAAGATGAGTATGAAACAGAAAGAGCAAGATTATTTAATCAAGAACTTAAATCTTTATCATTAAACCTTGATGGTAAAACAAATATGATGTCCTTTAATGATTGTTAAGGATGAGATGATAGTTTCTGGCTTGCTAACAGTGGATTTAAGGAAACAGGTGATTGTAGACAGTATCTTTTTCTAATGACTGACCTGAACATTACATGATCATAAAGGTAAATTTTAGAGATTAAAGATTTGAGATGTAAGAATAATGAAATATCAATAAAGCCATGGGGAAGTGTACAAGGATAAATACCTGACAATGCTGCTCAAGGAGCAGAACTCCATAAATGATTACTTTCAAGAAGTACACCTACTGCATTTCTTTCAGAGCGATGGAAGACTAAGAACATGGACCAGTTGATTGAGCTGTGTAACAAAACACCTGTATGGAATGACGATACACAAAGTTACGTCCTAAACTTCCATGGCCGTGTAACTCAGGCCTCTGTAAAAAATTTTCAAATTGTCCACGAAAGTGATGGTTAGTTCTCATATATCACATATATTCTAATAATAAATTTTGTCCAACATTTGATAGAAATAATTTTTTTTTGTAAGTATTACAATGATAGAATGCTATGGTATTCTGTTGATTTTATGAATATAGTTAACCGCAGGAGTTGGTTTGATGGAGTAAGTAATGAAAGGGTAAGAGAGATGTGTGGTAATAAAATGAGTGTGGTTGAGAGAGTAGAAGAGGGTGTGTGGAAATGGTTTGTACATATGGAGAGAATGAGTGAGGAAAGGTTAACAAAGAGGATACATGTGTCAAGGTGAAGGGAATGCACCAAAATCACAGCTCCCTTTCCACATCCAGGTCCCACAGACCTTTCCATGATTTACCCCAGACGCTTCTCATGCCCTGGTTCAATCCATTGGCAGCACGTTGACCCTGGTATACCACATCATTCCAATTCACTCTATTCCTTGTACGCCTTTCACCCTCCGGTATGTTCAGGCCTCAGTGGCTCAAAATCTTTTTCATGCCATCCTTCCACCTCCAATTTAGTCTCCCGCTTCTCCTTGTTCCCTCCAACTCTGACACATATATCCTCTTTGTCAATATTTCCTCACTCATTCTCTCCATATGTCAAAACCATATGTCCAAACCATATGGATATAAATGTGGATGTGTCTTTCTTCATCTGTTTCATGGCACTACCTCGCTAAGGCAGGAAATGGCAATCAAGTTTGAAATAAGTGTGATGAGA
This sequence comes from Panulirus ornatus, assembly GCF_036320965.1. Classification (NCBI taxonomy): domain Eukaryota; kingdom Metazoa; phylum Arthropoda; class Malacostraca; order Decapoda; family Palinuridae; genus Panulirus; species Panulirus ornatus. The sequence goes on from NC_092224.1 coordinate 35,361,410, forward strand.
TTGGGTGGCTGGCATTGAGGTGATGTTTCTTAGGAAGTACTGTAGGTCTTTATCTATCATCTGTACCAAAGTCCTTCATTTTCCATGATTACAAAGATAAAATTAGTTGCAATTGTGAAGTAATTTCTTCCAAAAGCTCAAGTTTCTTCTGTAATCTATCAGCAATATCACTCTATGAGAAAAAAGTCACTTATTTCTTCTGATATCACTCTATAAGAAAATAGTCACTTATTTCTTCTCCTTTCTACTGATATTCCTCTTCATTTTCTGCACCAGTTGATGGATACCATAAATATTCTCCTTACCGTGTAATAATCCAACAGTCATATATATTCTCCTTACAGTGTAATTATCCAACAACCTATGTATTTTCTGTGGGGTCACTGTGTATGGCCATTCATGTATAATGGTGGTTCTAAGGGTTTTGAGGATAACAGATTTTTTTTCTGTCAGATGGATGTTTAAACAGAGCCAGGAAAAGTTTGAGCTTCAATTGACCAATGTTTCTTTGGAGATCACCAGTTGATAGCAGCTTCTGTTTGGAGGTTAAGAGCATTATTACTTTGCTTACCTCCTCCTTTATGTTATTTTCTTGTCCCAATACATGTTTGATTCTCACTGTACCTCTAAAACTATTATACCAGTAGCCATATCTTTGTTGACATCATACCCAGTCAGTCTTTAAAATACTGATTTCATACACACCAGTGTCTTGCCACAAGCAGTCTAGTAGGTTCACTGCCTGCATGAATCCTTCTTCATAGTCCATTTACCTCCTTTGAAAGTAGCATGTTATTATCCTCTAGATTCTTCCAAAATCTTAAATTTCTTTCTATGTACTTATATGCACCATATTTCAACTGTTCTGTTTATCACTGCATTCTTCAGTCTTTTATCTCAATTTCACTGTTCTCTTCCAAACTGTCTCTTTCTCCTGCACTAACTTCCTTGAATCTTGATTTAACAATTCTTTACTTCCCGTTCAACAACATAATCACACAGTGTAAATTCTGAATGCCTCGAGCTGATCTCATGTTACCATGTGAGTTGAGAGGCAATCTTTGGGGTAATCATTATAGTCAGGCATGTCATCCTAGTATACCAAGTCATAATCACTGATGTTTATCTTTTTTTTTTTACAGTGGATTACATCATAATGCAGTTTGGTCGAGTAGCAGAAGATGTATTTACCATGGACTACCGATATCCAATGTGTGCTCTTCAGGCCTTTGGCATTGCTCTTTCTTCATTTGACTCTAAATTAGCTTGTGAATAATACATTTAGTACTTATAGATATCTCCTTCTGATATTTGGATGATACAAGGAATTGTACTGGTTGCTATCCTTTTTATGATACAGTTGGGTTAAGAGCACTGAAGTATGTGTAGTTAAGACTTCAAGGAACAAGTCAGTATGGTCAGTGCTGTGTTGCCTAATGCCTTGTTCTTTCATTCTCATTGTAAGCTAAGGTGAAATGTGATGCTTGTACTTTGCGCTGAAGAGCTGTGTGCTATTTTTACCCAATCTTACAGATTATATATGAAAGAAATACTGGTTTTTCAGGGGAAATTATCCATTTATACATGAAAAAGTTTTATTACTAGTTTAAGTTAGGTGGCTTGACATGAGAAAAGTATCCAATAACATTTGATACATGTGAAAAGTTTTCAGTATGTGTAACGCATCGTTTTTATTATCAGTTCTGAGCCTAACATGATAACATGGGACTTGGGCTTTCATAATTCACAAGTGCTCATTAATTCTGTTTTTGTATTGTAAGTATTTATGATATTGTAAATTATTTATCCACACGAATTTTGGATGTTCATAACATAATTTGTTACCTGACTCTAATTATCATTTGTTTTAGTGCTTTATGGTACACTGTTGTTTGTTCAAATCATATTTGGCAATTGATCTAATCATAGATTAATTTTTTATGTTATGCAAAGGTTTCAGAAAATTTTTGCTAAAGTGAGTTATCTAAATCTAGAGATATGACTCCTACTTTCTTGCCTAATTACAGTTCTTTTGGAACCAACAGCAGTACAGTGTGTGCATCCAGCTACCTAGATACATTTAGATCTATGATAGGGTAGTAGAATCTCATATCTTTCATAAAAAAAATTTATTTTTTCCATCATCAGAACGTATTTAATAAGCAATTGAATGTTAGTGCAGCATATTTAGTTTATATAGGTTCCTAATGAGATGATAGCGTATTACAGGGTGACAAGTGAAAAATCGTTGGGTTGTGAATGAATGCATTGTGACTATTTCTCTCTCTCTCTCTCTCTCTCTCTCTCTCTCTCTCTCTCTCTCTCTCTCTCTCTCTCTCTCTCTCTCTCTCTCTCTCTCTCCATCTCTTAAGCAAATATATAGTTTTCTGCACTATCTCAGGAATTAAAAAGAAAAAAGGAAAACAAAAGTAAAGGTTCATGAAATAGTTTTCAACAAATCCTCAGTGATTTTTTCTTCAACTACTTTTTCTTTGGTAAGTGTAATTTTTTATCAGAGCAATATCAGGGATGTCCAAAGAGATACAGGTAAAACCTCTTCAGAAGTTTAACAGGTAATATATGTTTTGTACAAATCAGTGCAAGTGGAAAATGCACTATACCTAGTGTTAGTAAACACATTTTGATCTGTGAATGTTTGAATATTCTTAAAGTTTCTCTTGAATATGCATTTCATCTGAAACAGTAGGCAGCTTATTGATGGTCTGCCTTTATAGCCATTGTTAAGTAATTATGAGTTAACTTTTGGCTTTTTGATAATGATGATAACAATACTGTATGGATAAACACTCACACTAATAATCTTTTCTGTTCAAAAGACCAGTGTTGACTTTTGCAGAATATGTATGTACTTCTGATCATTCCATTAACAGTTTGTATCTTTAAAGAGGAATTATTCAAGATTATATTGTGATCATAGTATCTACAAAGTAATCACGATTTAGCAGTCCAAGATTCTGCACTAGATATATCTGACAAATTAACTTTTCCTCTGGTTGATGCTCACATTTTATGGCTGTACTGACTGAAACAGTATATAAACTTTAGTTGTTGTTTTTACTTTATATAGATTAATTTCTTTTGAATACTTTGAATTATGATTCCCTCATGTAATACTTTGATGTACTTGTGCAGAATATTATTGTTACTCTTTTATTTGTATACATTTTTTCTCTATTGCTGATATCATTTCAATAGAACAGATCAAATCTGTATTAAACATGTGTTATGAGAATGGTTTGCTGCATTCTTAAACAAGTTTTATGATGTCTTGGGGCTGACTATTTTCTTCTGTGGGAACACATTTCAAATTATATTATTGTAGCTTAGGGGAAAACAGGTTTGGTTCCATAGAATTCTGCTTGATGGAGAGCTACAATCCCCAGGCACATACAAATTACTCTTCTTGTTTGCATTCTGTATACCACCCATTTCTGCTGCATTACGAACACTGATTCAATATGTAACAAGACCTTCCATACACTCCTTATTTATCCAGGGCTCACCTCATAAAGATATTCACTTATCATCATACCTCTGGGTCTGTGATCCTGCTCAGCAGACATGACTGGTATCCTGAGTGCCAAAGGAGCTCCACAGAAGGGTGTCCTATGGTAGGAATGTAAAGGTAAGGTGTGTGTGCGTTGGGAAGGAACAAGGTAGTCTTAGGAGTGGTAGAGGATGTGGAGATCGAATATTTGCCTTGAAGATTGTGAGTGAGAAGTACTAAAAAACAGGCTTTGTTTGTAACATTCATGGAACTGGAGAAAGGATATTATAGGGCTGGTAGAGATGCTATGAGGAAGGTGCTATGAATGTATAGTGTGGGAAGAAAGCTATTAGAGGCAGTCTTGCACTATTTGAGAACAGGAACTGTGTACCTGAGCTTGTTAATGGAATTGGGTCTGATGTTTCCTCCTAATCATCACTCAAATGTACCTCACAGGTATCATAAGCAGGATTATTGACTCCTTCAATCTCACTTCCACTCTCAGATGCTGCCAAAATGGCTTCAATTTCTGCATCTTTGCATCCCTTGTCCTCTTGCCATTCATGATTGGTAGAGTAAAAATAAAGCATTTTGGAAATCATAAACATGAACACAAAAACACTTTTTTAGCAGCTTATTCTATACTCAAACTATATAACTACCATGACATTTTTTCCCAGAAACAATAGTTATCTCATTCCATTCAAAGGCAAGGGTTTTACTTGCCCGTGCCTACCATACGAGAGCACAATTTTCATTGACATGCCAAACATCCATTCCCATGCCTTAACTTAATAATTTACTCTAGGATGCCTGTTACAAAATATCCCGACCCATGCATTCTTTTCCAATCTGGATGTGGTTGCCTGACTTAATGCTTCACCCCTGAACAGCTGCTGACTGAAAATGACTACCCACTAGGGTATATCTAGGGCCTCAGGCACAGTAATTCTCTTGAATGCCTGAGGTAAATTACATCCTCCAATCACTCATGGTGGGTGTAACAGGTGTGTGTTTTTACTTAATCTATAATTACTTGATTGTAAAGTATGGGGAGGGAGTTCTTCACTCATAGCACCATATCTCTTGGACTTATTTTTTTACTTTTATGATATTTTAAACTTATGTATACTTTGTACTTTTAACAGATATGGTTTCATCACTAATTGTTGACATCAAACTCATTTAGAAACTTGAGGGCTGCCATTTAGTCACCCCTTACTATTCTTTCTTCCCTGGTGGCATATATATGTGTAATTACCTGCTTGTTCAATGTGTGTGTGTGTGTGTGTGTGTGTGTGTGTGTAATTACATGTGTTTACCGTACAGGGAGGGAGTTTTATTCTTGTGAGGCCCAATCTCTTGAACATTAAATTTGTGTATGCTGTCTGCATTAGTCGTGCCCCCACTAATTTTTTTTCCATCCATTTTAACAAGTTTCTTCATTAATTTCATGTTACATTCTCTGGTTACTCTTTCCCTACACCTGAAGAAGAGCTGCTCCTTATCCACATCATTAGTTTGTTAAGGAACATAAAGGCTGTGATCAGGTCACTCTCTTTCTTTTCTCTTCCAAGACATGCTTTTGTGTGTACGTGGGAGATAATATCACAATCATATTCTGAACTTTCTCTTCCATCATACAACTTTTTAAACTGTTATAAATTGCCCATACAACCTCATAATTCAGTTAATTTCATTCATCCACTAGGCTTTTATCATAGAAGTACTTTTCCACATCTTTCTAATAAGTTTATGCCTAATTTCATATTATGTTCTCTGGTTGCTCTAACGTTGTAAGCTTTCAAAGAGCTGTTAACTGTCTTCAGCAATAAGCTGGCTTAAAAACTTAAAAGGTTCTGATCAGGTCACCCTATTTTCTCTTTTCTCAAAGGCCTCTAATCTTTCTCTTAAACTCAGTTCTTGTGGGGCCCCATCTTAAACATTCTCTGTTATTATACAGCTTTTTGAATTTGTGTATGCTGTCAGCTTTTACCATATCTTTGTTCATTTATTTTCATTCATCCACCACTCTTATACTATAAATGTACTTCTTTGCATCTTAGGTTTCTTGCATAATTTCATGTTATGTTCTCAAATTGTTCTGTCTCTACATCTCTTAAAGAACTTCTACAAATCTCATGAATGTTCTCTGCTATCATACCTCTTGAATTTATGTATGCCTTCTGCATTAACCATGTCTAATGTCAGTCTTGAACGTTCTCTGCTATCATACAACCTCTTGAATTTATGTATGCTTTCTGCATTAACCATATCTAATATCAGTCTATTCCATTCATCCATTATTCTTATACTACAAAACTATTTCTGTACATCCTTATTTACAAGTTTTTTTCATACATATTTGCCATTTCCTGCATTTGTGATGTAGCGCTAAGAACAGAGGACTGAGCCTTAGAGGGAATATCCTCATTTGGCCCCCTTCTCTGTTCCTTTTGGAAAAAGTAAAATGGGCGGGGAGGATTTTCCACCCCCCTGCTCCCTTATTTACAAGCGTCTTAATATCATTTTATGTCTTCTGATTGCTCTATCACTACATCTATCAAAGCTCTGTCTACTTAGTTGATCTTTTTCAAAAACTTAAAGGTTGTGAACTGGTTTTTCTGCAGTCTTTTTTTCCTATCAAGGTGGGTAAATTTAAAGCATCCAGCTCTTCCTTGTAGCTTAGCTCTCTTAATTTAGTACCGTCTGTGTTGCCCTTCTCTATGAGTTATTTGTGCATCCTTAGGTGTGGCAACCAATCTGAGAAGCACATTTTACTTTTGGCATTAATGCAAGACATAAATAGCTTGTTTGTGGGTTTGTGTGAGGGAGTTTTACTATTTGATTATATTTTGTGTGTTAAAGGGAAAGTTTTACACTTGTTGCTTTGTTTATTGACGTTTTATACATTCTTTACCATGTCTTAACGTTGTATGTACACATTGTTTTTGTTTCTTGTTTTCTGTCTGTTTATCTGATAAAAGGAAAAGAGAGAGAAAGGAGGAAAAAAATTGAGGTATACTGCTTAAATGAATGCATGTATATCACCAAGTAGTTTTAACAGTTTTATTACTTTCCTGTAAAATTAAAAAATATAATTGTGTTAATGATAAACATAGAATTTTAACATCAACAGAAAGCAAATATTTTTTTCAGTCTTTTCTTCTTTTATTTAGTCTTTTCTACTTCTCGCCCATCTTTCTTTCCATCCACCCCCCCCCCTCCATGTATCTTTACCTCTCTCTCTCCCTTTTTCTTTCTTTCAGTATAATGTAATAAGAATAATGCTGAAATTGAAATTACCACAGTATGAGTAAAAAGATAGATTTGGCAGTGATAGGAACAAATAAACTAACAACAAAAACATTTTATTTATTGTGTTAAGTTTGTTATTTGATTTCTGATGATTTTTTCATTCAGCTAACTAAAATATTCAGTTTGTTTGATTAATGGTGTTCATGCACATCACTTATGATTTATAACACATCAAAAAGATCTTTTCATATAACTTGGTAGTGTTTGTAGTTTTCTCAGCAAGTTAAACTCTGCTTGATAAACTTCAAGCTCTTCTGTTGTGTGTTCATTTTCATAAACTTTTTTGAGGGGCTTTCTTGATATTTCAATCAGATTAATTGTATATATCTTCCATGGGTATTTTGTACCTGCTTTTATGACTTTAGATGTAATTTCTAATATTTTTTCAATGCAAGATTTATATTATGATCATGCAGTCCCAGGATCCCTTTAATGGGGTTTCTTCAGCTTCAAGGCTGCATTTTAAGGAGAAACGGACATGGCTAAATTCTATGGAGTGAGAAAATCCATTGACAATGACACAGACTTGCTGAATGTGATTTCACACTCACAGCATAACTACTTGCAGGGCAGATTCTATCATCATTATTCAGGCACTGTGTTTTAGGAATTTATATTAAATCCAGCTCAGTTATCTTAGCTAATTTGGGTTATTGCTCATTAATCCAAAATGTTTGTTTACTAATCTGATAGCAGGCCTCTGGAATTATGCCAGATTAGCAAGTTTTGGCTTTCATTGCCTTATCTACCAAATGATTATGTCTTCATGTACAAAGGCAAAGGGGATAAGAGTGAGTGCTCAGATTACAGAGGTATAAGTTTGTTGAGTATTCCTGGTAAATTATATGAGAGGGTATTGATTGAGAGGGTGAAGGCATGTACAGAGCATCAGATTGGGGAAGAGCAGTGTGGTTTCAGAAGTGGTAGAGGATGTGTGGATCAGGTGTTTGCTTTGAAGAATGTATGTGAGAAATACTTGGAAAAGCAAATGGATTTGTATGTAGCATTTATGAATCTGGAGAAGGCATATGATAGAGTTGATAGAGAAGCTCTGTGGAAGGTAGTAAGAATATATGGTGTGGGAGGCAAGTTGTTAGAAGCAGTGAAAAGTTTTTATCGAGGATGTAAGGCATGTGTACGTGTAGGAAGAGAGGAAAGTGATTGGTTCTCAGTGAATGTAGGTTTGCGGCAGGGGTGTGTGATGTCTCCATGGTTAATTTGTTTATGGATGGGGTTGTTAGGGAGGTGAATGCAAGAGTTTTGGAAAGAGGGGCAAGTATGAAGTCTGTTGTGGATGAGAGAGCTTGGGAAGTGAGTCAGTTGTTGTTCACTGATGATACAGCGCTGGTGGCTGATTCATGTGAGAAACTGCAGAAACTGGTGACTGAGTTTGGTAAAGTGTGTGAAAGAAGAAAGTTAAGAGTAAATGTGAATAAGAGCAAGGTTATTAGGTACAGTAGGGCTGAGGGTCAAGTCAATTGGGAGGTAAGTTTGAATGGAGAAAAACTGGAGGAAGTAAAGTGTTTTAGATATCTGGGAGTGGATCTGGCAGAGGATGGAACCATGGAAGCGGAAGTGGATCGTAGGGTGGGGAGGGGGCGAAAATCCTGGGAGCCTTGAAGAATGTGTGGAAGTCGAGAACATTATCTCGGAAAGCAAAAATGGGTATGTTTGAAGGAATAGTGGTTCACACAATGTTGTATGGTTGCGAGGCGTGGGCTATGGATAGAGTTGTGCGCAGAAGGATGGATGTGCTGGAAATGAGATGTTTGAGGACAATGTGTGGTGTGAGGTGGTTTGATCGAGTAAGTAACGTAAGGGTAAGAGAGATGTGTGGAAATAAAAAGAGCGTGGTTGAGAGAGCAGAAAAGGGTGTTTTGAAATGGTTTGGGCACATGGAGAGAATGAGTGAGGAAAGATTGACCAAGAGGATATATGTGTCGGAGGTGGAGGGAACGAGGAGAAGTGGGAGACCAAATTGGAAGTGGAAAGATGGAGTGAAAAAGATTTTGTGTGATAGGGGCCTGAACATGCAGGAGAGTGAAAGGCGGGCAAGGAATAGAGTGAATTGGATCGATGTGGTATACCGGGGTTGACGTGCTGTCAGTGGATTGAATCAGGGCATGTGAAGCGACTGGGGTAAACCATGGAAAGCTGTGTAGGTATGTATATTTGCGTGTGTGGACATATGTATATACATGTCTATGGGGGTGGGTTGGGCCATTTCTTTCGTCTGTTTCCTTGCGCTACCTCGCAAACGTGGGAAACAGCGACAAAAAAAATATATAAAAAACATTTATCCCTGGGGATAGGGGAGAAAGAATACTTCCCATGTATTCCCTGTGTGTCGTAGAAGGCAACTAAAAGGGGAGGGAGCGGGGGGTTGGAAATCTTCCCCTCTCGTTTTTTTTTATTTTCCAAAAGAGGGAACAGAGAAGGGTGCCAGGTGAGGATATTCCCTCAAAGGCCCAGTCCTCTGTTCTTAATGCTACCTCGCTAATGCGGGAAATGGCGAATAGTCTGAAAGAAAGAAAGAATATCTGTGTACGTTACCAGACTCCACCTGCATGTAGTTACACTGTAAGTGAAAAATCACCTTTGGCAAGGCTGTATCATCCATCATCAATGGACAAAGAAATAAGAGTAAAATCTCTTCTGGGAACTTCTCACCCCAAAGGAGTTCATCACTTAACTGCTCCTTATTGGAACATGGACTTGAAGCTGCAAAAGCCCCATAAAAAGGGCCTGTGGTTGTAAAGGTAGACTGAAAAAATATATCCAGAGTATGATATATACAGTATTCTTGTTGAAAAGTATTCAAATTCAAGTTTAAAAAACACTTATAGGTCTGTCCAGTATGCTTGAATGTCACTGCTATTGTTTTCTTAATCTCGCTGCACTGACCATAAGAAAAATATATTTTACGGCAAAGAATTCTGGATGTGATAAATTATTTATCTCTTTATTTTAATGTAATTAGCAATACTAGTACTAGGGAGCCAATCAGTACAGATATGTTTTTTCACTATAGATTGAAGAAAATGAGGATAAAAATTTGAATCTGGGAAAAATGAAATAAATGAGTCTTGAAAGCATGACAGAGTTGCAGAAAACACAAGTTTTAGCAGAAGTAGGTGTATGGTGTTTTGATTGTTAGTATGTGATATTCAGTCTTTAGACCAGTGGTGTTCAGCAGTGTTGTAGATGGCTGAAATGATGTGATGAATGTGGACTAAGCTTAGTAGATAAGCATTTATATGTTGAGAGATATTTTATAAGTTGACACATTACTGTAAGTGCATAAAAGCTGTTGGTAGACTAAGCATACTGTCAAGATCAGATCATGCAAGAATACTTGTCATCTTCTGCATTAATGAACACTTCCCTTCTGTGGGCTGGTTGGTCTAATTAGTAGATGTGCTTCTGATTATGGTATTCACTAAAACATATAGTATTGAGAGTAATTACTGGGGTCAATAGTATTTCATACATATGTATCATATGAATCCACAGATACCATAATGAACAGTAATAATGGAAAACATGAATAATTTTCTAAACACTGTAATTGTAACACATTAGAGTACAACTCAAGGTTAGTACTTGCATGTGACTAGGACCAGCACAAACAATGTGATACGTACATTGTGTTTGAATTCATGTTTCTTTATGAAATTGTCGTGAGTGATTCTTCAGAACATTAACTCGCACCAGCAAGTAGCTGCTTTATAGTTTAAAATCTTTGCGAGGTCAACAAAGATTTAAAGTTTTCCATAATATTATAGTTATAGTTACTGTATATCATATATGAATCTTGCTTACCTTCATGAACCAAAGTAATCAACTATCTATAATATCAGTATAGTAGAACGTTTTAAGTGAATTATTTCTTTCTCCTCTTACTACTCTCACTTCTTAATATTCATGAAGTCCATTGTAGTTACCTGCTATAATGGACTTGTTATAGTATATTTTATATGAATAATAAGATTCATCCACAAAATTTTTTGAAGATTCTTTATCTAATGAAATCATGTATGTTACTGCACTCCACTTATTTGTGGTTATGCTGCAAGTGAAAAGTGACCTTCGGCAGGGTTGTATCGTAAGAGTACAATATTGCTGAAGAAGTCACTCCAAAGGAGTCTATTTTTCCCTTGCTACAAACTGTAGTGTAGCCTTGAAGCTGCAGTGACCCCTAGAGAAATGGTCCTTGGGAACTGTAAAGTACAGTAATCAAAATACTTTTGCATTTATGTACTTTGTACTCATATCCATTATTTCAATATGATTTTTTAATGTTTTCTCCAAGAAAATTTTTTATAAAACTCTGAAGATCTTGAAAATAAGTCATGGAAGTCATTTGCACACCCATATGCACTCATTACTTTTATGTGATTTTTTCAAGTCAGGAACTTTCAAATGGTAACAAATGTAAAGTTATTTGTTCTTTGCAGTATTTACCACTGCCTTTCCTCTAAGTTTTTCTGATTCTCTGGTTGCTTATATCATTATAAATTACTCAAGAAAACATTTTCATAAGTCATTTACAAAAACAAAGAATTATTGGTTTAAGTATTGGAAATCATTACAATAAAGTTATTCAGAAGGTCTGAGATGGTCAGACTCGCCTGGTAGCTACCTCATAGATATATACTCTTGTATCTTTTCTGTATCATATGTCAGTTTATTTTAGAATATGAGCATTATTCGGGTAAATAATTCACTGAGCATTGTACCTCAAAAATGCTAAAAAAGTTGAATTAAAGCAAATAAGGCTTAATCATTTTGCAAAGTAACTCAATGAACATTTGCCTTACCACAGTGTATTTTATGCATGAAATAAACTGTAATAATCAAAAGACCAATATTTCAAGCAACCATGACTAAATATATTTTGAAAGATTGTATGAGGAAGAATGACATAAGGATAAGAGCTACAAAACTTAGAAAAATTTGTAAATGATCAAAACACCACGTGTATAGAAACTGATCTGTGAAATTGTTACAGTTTTCATAATTTATAGTTTGTAGCATAGGTAGTTATGAAAATTACACACTACTATCTACAGGAATTTTATGTTTAGTAATTTGAATGGGTATCTCAGCAATCTCCTTACATGATGAAATTCCAAAAATTTGTAGTAATAATTATTTTATTTTGAGTGCCTATTTTGATATCCCTATATTTAGTATATAACTCACCAATTCAGAATTGAAATCCATGTTACTCTTACTCAAAAGATTTGTATGATTGTGTGTTAAGAATCAAAAGAAAACTTAACTATCTAACTTATTGCAAAAGTGGTAGTCACTGTTAGCATTCAGCTACCTCTGCTGTATTTGGGCTCATTGAAAGAAGTTTGATTTGTAGTTCATCACAGTACTTATCACATACCTTTTCTGTTACATGTGAACTTTCTGATTTTGTGCATGGATGCACTGCATTTTCATATTTTCATAATAACTGCATAATACTAAAAGCATTGCTGTATAAGAATATAACCACATTACTACTGTGTAGTGTAAATAAGCAGGGATTATTCGGCCAGGATTCTTGGTGAAATAGACCATGGGCTATTCAACTGTTTTTGATCAAAGTAACCTTTGACTATTTTATAGGAACTGTGTAAGATTCTACCCTGATTTTAATATGCTTTGTCCACGGCTTCTGTTACCATACTTACGATATTACTGTGCTTGTGTGTGATTTTACCATGTAAATATGTTCGATTTTACTGATGCATATTAGCGATATGACTCTCATGACTAATAACTTAACAAAGACAGTATGCTGTTTATCAGTAACTTTTGATAGTGAATATGTCATAACACTGAGGAAAATGAATTTTCACTCTCCCCATTGACAACCACAATAGTGAAGAGTTGAAGGGATAACCACGGCTCATTGACTTCATGACAGAATAAACAGTCATAAACTCTGGGTAAAGTACTTGGAGAAGATGTACTGCAGTATTTGGAGCTCACTGCCATCCTCTGCAGAGTGGTTCATCAAGTTTGGAAGTGACTTCAGGTGGTTTGCAAGGTCATGCAGCTCCAATGTTGCAATCATATAAGTGATAGAAGCAGCTGGTGATGATTGCTAGTCTAATCAGGAAGCTGTTTTTGAAATAGCTTGCAGGTAGGCTTCACTTTTGAGCATCTCCTTCATCGGATATTACTTGCACTTACTTCTTTCAGACACCATGTAACCTCAGGAACCTACCACTTCCTGATCAACCCTTTGAGCAGTCAAAAGAGGTCACAAGTTAGGTGAAGTCATTTCAGGGGTTGTGGCTGGAGACCAGATTACCTGCATCTATCATTCTGTGATCACAGGTGGCACCACCACCTCCTTGGTCCCCCATCTCTTTTCCGTGAATGTGATTTTAAATGCTGTTGGGCATAAGAATTTGAGTGTTAACAGTATTAAAATGGGTTAATGATAACACAAGCTTTCAAATATCCATTCAAAAAGAATTTGTTTCACTGACTGAGTATAAAGTTGGTATCAATTTGTCAATCACACCCTGTGTTGAGTAGTGCATTGTTTAATGGGAAAAGGGGGAGGGGTTTGCTTAAAGCTTTACTTTCCCTGATCTGCCCCTGTTGTATACAGTCCAACAGCAGATTCACTCTGCTCGAGCTCTAGGTGATTTTTTTTCTACATGTTGAAGGCTCCAGTGATGCACAAAAGTTCACATGAAGGCTGAGCCTTGATTGAAATATGGAGAGAATTATGAAAGGGAAAAAGAAAGTGAAAAACCTTTCTTAAAATGTGCTTGGGAAAGACATGATAAGGGAGAGAGTACCAAAGCTTCAAGGTAGGGAAAGAAATAGTTCTCAAAACAACCAACCCTTGAGCTGCTAACAGTCACACAGTAATGTGATGCAGCAGCTTGCTGAGTATTGTGTAATCTAGGTGGTGGTAGGGGCACAAAAGCAGCCAGCTCTTCGCAGCAAAAACTAAAGTAATACCTATAGCAAGAAGGAAACTGAACAAACATTACAGTATAGGGCAAGAGGGTCAAGTTTGGAAGGTAGCCTGGGACTGTTTATAAGTCAGACCACTTTTGAATCAACTCTCAACTCTGTCAAGTAAGGATGCAGAGCTAGAACCACCCCAGATGTGAGAGCAGTACTCCACACAAGGACGAATCAATTCCTTTAATAAACGGAGCAACTGTTCTGAAGAAAATATGTTTCAACATATAAACAGGACACCCAGTTTCTTAGAGGCAGACTTAACTATTCTCATAATGTGGGGTTTCAATGAGTCGAGAGGAGAAGTGGAATTACAAAACCATCAAAAGAGAGACGAGATGTGAAGAGTTTTAGATAGAGAGATGGGTAGAAACTGGGTCCTGGAGGCATTAAACTTAACTAGAGTTTGTCTATCCCACTGAGATAGCTTCCTCTGTGAAATCCTGTGCAGGTTTCAGCTTACTGAGGAAGCTGTGTCAAGATGAGATGCAGATCAAGAGAGAAGAAGGAGCAGACATGAAGGATGTGGAAGAATGCACTGTTGAGTCATCAACCTATGAGTGCATTTGATTATTTGTGGAAGACAGGAAATTGTTGAAAAAAGGATAAAATTGTTGGGGGCATGAATGAACCTTGAGGAACACCACTGATGATGGAGAAAGTGAGGAGGCTGATCCATCAATAGCCACAGAGATAGATCGGTCAGTGAGGAAGCTAGACATGAAGGAGCAAAGTGAGGAAGGGAAGCCAAAAGATGGGAGCTTTGACATGAGACCCCAATGCCACATCCTGTCAAAAGCTTTGGATATGTCAAGGGCAACTACACGACTCCCCAGAATCTTTCAGGGATGATGACCAGACATTATTAAGATAGGAAAAAACATCACCAGTGGATCTCTCCTTACAGAAGCCATACTGGTGATTAAACAGAATACTGAAAAAGATTCTGGAAATAAGAGATGTCACAGCAAAGGGATGGTAGTTAGAGGGGTCAGAATGTTTACTCTTCTTAGGGATGGGATGTAACAATGCATGCTTCCAAGGTAAGGGAAAAGTTTTGGTTGGCAGCAATACCACAATGGTGTTGTTAATTCTGATGACCTGACAACTTTAATGACCACATATAAAAGAGACTGCCATGGTGGCACCACTGGCTAGCACTGACCATCCTGACTGTTGAGATGGGTTGAAGGCAGCCATGCAATGATATGGATGCTGCTGGTAGTTTGCTTTAACTTGCTGGTGGAATTCCTGTCCCAAGTGGTGAGGTTGTGGGATGTAAGCCCTCTTCCAGTACCACTCTTGCATTCACCTCCCTAACAACCCCATCCATAAACAAATTAAACAACCATGGAGACATCACACACCCCTGCCGCAAACCTACATTCACTGAGAACAAATCACTTTCCTCTCTTCCTACACGTACACATGCCTTACATCCTCGATAAAAACTTTTCACTGCTTCTAACAACTTGCCTCCCACACCATATATTCTTAATACCTTCCACAGAGCATCTCTATCAACTCTATCATATGCCTTCTCCAGATCCATAAATGCTACATACAAATCCATTTGTTTTTCTAAGTATTTCTCACATACATTCTTCAAAGCAAACACCTGATCCACACATCCTCTACCACTTCTGAAACCACACTGCTCTTCCCCAATCTGATGCTCTGTACATGCCTTCACCCTCTCAATCAATACCCTCCCATATAATTTACCAGGAATACTCAACAAACTTATACCTCTGTAATTTGAGCACTCACTCTTATCCCCTTTGCCTTTGTACAATGGCACTATGCACGCATTCCGCCAATCCTCAGGCACCTCACCATGAGTCATACATACATTAAATAACCTTACCAACCAGTCAACAATACAGTCACCCCCTTTTTTAATAAATTCCACTGCAATACCATCCAAACCTGCTGCCTTGCCGGCTTTCATCTTCCGCAAAGCTTTTACTACCTCTTCTCTGTTTACCAAATCATTTTCCCTAACCCTCGCACTTTGCACACCACCTCGACCAAAACACCCTATATCTGCCACTCTATCATCAAACACATTCAACAAACCTTCAAAATACTCACTCCATCTCCTTCTCACATCATCACTACTTGTTATCACCTCCCCATTTGCGCCCTTCACTGAAGTTCCCATTTGCTCCCTTGTCTTACGCACTTTATTTACCTCCTTCCAGAACATCTTTTTATTTTCCCTAAAATTTAATGATACTCTCTCACCCCAACTCTCATTTGCCCTTTTTTTCACCTCTTGCACCTTTCTCTTGACCTCCTGTCTCTTTCTTTTATACATCTCCCACTCAATTGCATTTTTTCCCTGCAAAAATCGTCCAAATGCCTCTCTCTTCTCTTTCACTAATACTCTTACTTCTTCATCCCACCACTCACTACCCTTTCTAATCAACCCACCTCCCACTCTTCTCATGCCACAAGCATCTTTTGCGCAATCCATCACTGATTCCCTAAATACATCCCATTCCTCCCCCACTCCCCTTACTTCCATTGTTCTCACCTTTTTCCATTCTGTACTCAGTCTCTCCTGGTACTTCCTCACACAAGTCTCCTTCCCAAGCTCACTTACTCTCACCACCCTCTTCACCCCAACATTCACTCTTCTTTTCTGGAAACCCATACAAATCTTCACCTTAGCCTCCACAAGATAATGATCAGACATCCCTCCAGTTGCACCTCTCAGCACATTAACATCCAAAAGTCTCTCTTTCGCGCGCCTGTCAATTAACACGTAATCCAATAACGCTCTCTGGCCATCTCTCCTACTTACATAAGTATACTTATGTATATCTCGCTTTTTAAACCAGATATTCCCAATCATCAGTCCTTTTTCAGCACATAAATCTACAAGCTCTTCACCATTTCCATTTACAACACTGAACACCCCATGTATACCAATTATTCCCTCAACTGCCACATTCCTCACCTTTGCATTCAAATCATATATATGTATGTGTGTGTGTGTGTATGTGTGCGTGTGTGTGTGTATGTGTGTGTATGTGTATATATATATGTATATTATCCCTGGGGATAGGGGTGAAAGAATACTTCCCACGCATTTCTCGCGTGTCGTAGAAAGTGACTAGAGGGGACGGGAGCGGGGGGCCAGAAATCCTCCCCTCCTTGTATTTTTTTTAACTTTCTAAAATGGGAAACAGAAGAAGGAGTCACGGGGGAGTGCTCATCCTCCTCGAAGGCTCAGATTGGGGTGCCTAAATGTGTGTGGATGTAACCAAGATGTGAAAAAAGGAGAGATAGGTAGTATGTTTGAGGAAAGGAACCTGGATGTTTTGGCTCTGAGTGAAACGAAGCTCAAGGGTAAAGGGGAAGAGTGGTTTGGGAATGTCTTGGGAGTAAAGTCAGGGGTTAGTGAGAGGACAAGAGCAAGGGAAGGAGTAGCAGTACTCCTGAAACAGGAGTTGTGGAAGTATGTGATAGAATGTAAGAAAGTAAATTCTCGATTAATATGGGTAAAACTGAAAGTTGATGGAGAGAGATGGGTGATTATTGGTGCATATGCACCTGGGCATGAGAAGAAAGATCATGAGAGGCAAGTGTTTTGGGAGCAGCTGAATGAGTGTGTTAGTGGTTTTGATGCACGAGACCAGGTTATATATATATATTTTTTTTTTTGTATACTATTCGCCATTTCCCGCGTTAGCGAGGTAGCGTTAAGAACAGAGGACTGGGCCTTTGAGGGAATAACCTCACCCGGCCCCCTTCTCTGTTCCTTCTTTTGGAAAATTAAAAAAAAATGAGAGGGGAGGATTTCCAGCCCCCCGCTCCCTTCCCTTTTAGTCGCCTTCTACAACATGCAGGGAATACATGGGAAGTATTCTTTCTCCCCTATCCCAGGGATATATATATATATATATATATATATATATATATATATATATATATATATATATATATATATATATATATATTTTTTTTTTTTTTATACTTTGTCGCTGTCTCCCGCGTTTGCGAGGTAGCGCAAGGAAACAGACGAAAGAAATGGCCCAACCCCCCCCATACACATGTATATACATACGTCCACACACGCAAATATACATACCTACACAGCTTTCCATGGTTTACCCCAGACGCTTCACATGCCTTGATTCAATCCACTGACAGCACGTCAGCCCTGGTATACCACATCGCTCCAATTCACTCTGTTCCTTGCCCTCCTTTCACCCTCCTGCATGTTCAGGCCCCGATCACACAAAATCTTTTTCACTCCATCTTTCCACCTCCAATTTGGTCTCCCTCTTCTCCTTGTTCCCTCCACCTCCGACACATATATCCTCTTGGTCAATCTTTCCTCACTCATCCTCTCCATGTGCCCAAACCACTTCAAAACACCCTCTTCTGCTCTCTCAACCATGCTCTTTTTATTTCCACACATCTCTCTTACCCTTACGTTACTCACTCGATCAAACCACCTCACACCACACATTGTCCTCAAACATCTCATTTCCAGCACATCCATCCTCCTGCGCACAACTCTATCCATAGCCCACGCCTCGCAACCATACAACATTGTTGGAACCACTATTCCTTCAAACATACCCATTTTTGCTTTCCGAGATAATGTTCTCGACTTCCACACATTCTTCAAGGCCCCCAGAATTTTCGCCCCCTCCCCCACCCTATGATCCACTTCCGCTTCCATGGTTCCATCCGCTGCCAGATCCACTCCCAGATATCTAAAACACTTCACTTCCTCCAGTTTTTCTCCATTCAAACTCACCTCCCAATTGACTTGACCCTCAACCCTACTGTACCTAATAACCTTGCTCTTATTCACATTTACTCTTAACTTTCTTCTTTCACACACTTTACCAAACTCAGTCACCAGCTTCTGCAGTTTCACACATGAATCAGCCACCAGCGCTGTGTCATCAGCGAACAACAACTGACTCACTTCCCAAGCTCTCTCATCCCCAACAGACTTCATACTTGCCCCTCTTTCCAAAACTCTTGCATTTACCTCCCTAACAACCCCATCCATAAACAAATTAAACAACCATGGAGACATCACACACCCCTGCCGCAAACCTACATTCACTGAGAACAAATCACTTTCCTCTCTTCCTACACGTACACATGCCTTACATCCTCAATAAAAACTTTTCACTGCTTCTAACAACTTGCCTCCCACACCATATATTCTTAACACCTTCCACAGAGCATCTCTATCAACTCTATCATATGCCTTTTCCAGATTCATAAATGCTACATACAAATCCATTTGCTTTTCTAAGTATTTCTCACATACATTCTTCAAAGCAAACACCTGATCCACACATCCTCTACCACTTCTGAAACCACACTGCTCTTCCCCAATCTGATGCTCTGTACATGCCTTCACCCTCTCAATCAATACCCTCCCATATAATTTACCAGGAATACTCAACAAACTTATACCTCTGTAATTTGAGCACTCACTCTTATCCCCTTTGCCTTTGTACAATGGCACTATGCATGCATTCAGCCAATCCTCAGGCACCTCACCATGAGTCATACATATATTAAACAACCTTACCAAACAGTCAATAATACAGTCACCCCCTTTTTTGATAAATTCCACTGCAATACCATCCAAACCTGCTGCCTTGTCGGCTTTCATCTTCCGCAAAGCTTTTACTACCTCTTCTCTGTTTACCAAATCATTTTCCCTAACCCTCTCACTTTGCACACCACCTCGACCAAAACACCCTATATCTGCCACTCTATCATCAAACACATTCAACAAACCTTCAAAATACTCACTCCATCTCCTTCTCACATTACCACTACTTGTTATCACCTCCCCATTTGCGCCCTTCACTGAAGTTCCCATTTGCTCCCTTGTCTTACGCACTTTATTTACCTCCTTCCAGAACATCTTTTTATTCTCCCTAAAATTTAATGATCATGAGAGGCAAGTGTTTTGGGAGCAGCTGAATGAGTGTGTTAGTGGTTTTGATGCATGAGGCCAGGTTATAGTGATGGGTGATTTGAATGCAAAGGTGAGTAATGTGGCAGTTGAGGGAATAATTGGTATACATGGGGTTTTCAGTGTTGTAAATGGAAATGGTGAAGAGCTTGTAGATTTTTATGTGCTGAAAAAGGACTGGTGATTGGGAATACCTGGTTTAAAAAGCGAGATATACATAAGTATACGTATGTAAGTAGGAGAGATGGCCAGAGAGCGTTATTGGATTACGTGTTAATTGACAGGCGCGTGAAAGAGAGACTTTTGGATGTTAATGTGCTGAGAGGTGCAACTGGAGGGATGTCTGATCATTATCTTGTGGAGGCTAAGGTGAAGATTTGTATGGGTTTTCAGAAAAGAAGAGTGAATGTTGGGGTGAAGAGGGTGGTTAGAGTAAGTGAGCTTGGGAAGGAGACTTGTGTGAGGAAGTACCAGGAGAGACTGAGTACAGAATGGAAAAAGGTGAGAACAATGGAAGTAAGGGGAGTGGGGGAGGAATGGGATGTATTTAGGGAAGCAGTGATGGATTGCACAAAAGATGCTTGTGGCATGAGAAGAGTGGGAGGTGGGTTGATTAGAAAGGGTAGTGAGTGGTGGGATGAAGAAGTAAGATTATTAGTGAAAGAGAAGAGAGAGGCATTTGGACGATTTTTGCAGGGAAAAAATGCAATTGAGTGGGAGATGTATAAAAGAAAGAGACAGGAGGTCAAGAGAAAGGTGCAAGAGGTGAAAAAGAGGGCAAATGAGAGTTGGGGTGAGAGAGTATCATTAAAATATCATATATATATATATATATATATATATATGTCTTGGTTCTCAGTGAATGTAGGTTTGCGGCAGGGGTGTGTGATGTCTCCATGGTTGTTTAATTTGTTTATGGATGGGGTTGTTAGGGAGGTAAATGCAAGAGTTTTGGAAAGAGGGGCAAGTATGAAGTCTGTTGGGGATGAGAGAGCTTGGGAAGTGAGTCAGTTGCTGTTCGCTGATGATACAGCGCTGGTGGCTGATTCATGTGAGAAACTGCAGAAGCTGGTGACTGAGTTCGGTAAATTGTGTGGAAGAAGAAAGTTAAGAGTAAATGTGAATAAGAGCAAGGTTATTAGGTACAGTAGGGTTGAGGGTCAAGTCAAATGGGAGGTGAGTTTGAATGGAGAAAAACTGGAGGAAGTGAAGTGTTTTAGATATCTGGGAGTGGATCTGGCAGCGGATGGAACCATGGAAGCGGAAGTGGATCATAGGGTGGGGGAGGGGGCGAAAATTCTGGGGGCCTTGAAGAATGTGTGGAAGTCGAGAACATTACCTCGGAAAGCAAAAATGGGTATGTTTGAAGGAATAGTGGTTCCAACAATGTTGTATGGTTGCGAGGCGTAGGCTATGGATAGAGTTGTGCGCAGGAGGATGGATGTGCTGGAAATGAGATGTTTGAGGACAATATGTGGTGTGAGGTGGTGTGATTGAGTGAGTAACGTAAGGGTAAGAGAGATGTGTGGAAATAAAAAGAGCGTGGTTGAGAGAGCAGAAGAGGGTGTTTTGAAGTGGTTTGGGCACATGGAGAGTGAGTGAGGAAAGATTGACCAAGAGGATATATGTGTCGGAGGTGGAGGGAACGAGGAGAAGAGGGAGACCAAATTGGAGGTGGAAAGGTGGAGTGAAAAAGATTTTGTGTGATCGGGGCCTGAACATGCAGCAGGGTGAAAGGAGGGCAAGGAATAGAGTGATTTGGAGCGATGTGGTATACCGGGGTTGACATGCTGTCAGTGGATTGAATCAAGGCATGTGAAGCGTCTGGGGTAAACCATGGAAAGCTGTGTAGGTATGTATATTTGCGTGTGTGGACGTATGTATATACATGTGTATGGGGGGGGGGTTGGGCCATTTCTTTCGTCTGTTTCCTTGCGCTACCTCGCAAACGCGGGAGACAGCGACAAAGTATAAAAAAAAAAAAAATATATATATATATATATATATATATATATATATATATATATATATCCTCCCTTCTCGTTTTTTCAATTTTCCAAAAGAAGAAACAGAGAAGGGGGCCAGGTGAGGATATTCCCTCAAAGGCCCAGTCCTCTGTTCTTAACGCTACCTCGCTAATGCAGGAAATGGCGAATAGTACAAAAGAAAAAAGATATATATATAAACAGATGTTCTGGAAGGAGGTAAATAAAGTGCGTAAGACAAGGGAGCAAATGGGAACTTCAGTGAAGGGCGCAAATGGGGAGGTGATAACAAGTAGTGGTGATGTGAGAAGGAGATGGAGTGAGTATTTTGAAGGTTTGTTGAATGTGTTTGATGATAGAGTGGCAGATATAGGGTGTTTTGGTCGAGGTGGTGTGCAAAGTGCGAGGGTTAGGGAAAATGATTTGGTAAACAGAGAAGAGGTAGTAAAAGCTTTGCGGAAGATGAAAGCCGGCAAGGCAGCAGGTTTGGATGGTATTGCAGTGGAATTTATTAAAAAAGGGGGTGACTGTATTGTTGACTGGTTGGTAAGGTTATTTAAGGTATGTATGACTCATGGTGAGGTGCCTAAAGATTGGCGGAATGCGTGCATAGTGCCATTGTACAAAGGCAAAGGGGATAAGAGTGAGTGCTCAAATTACAGAGGTATAAGTTTGTTGAGTATTCCTGGCAAATTATATGGGAGGGTATTGATTGAGAGGGTGAAGGCATGTACAGAGCATCAGATTGGGGAAGACCAGTGTGGTTTTAGAAGTGGTAGAGGATGTGTGGATCAGGTGTTTGCTTTGAAGAATGTATGTGAGAAATACTTAGAAAAGCAAATGGATTTGTATGTAGCATTTATGGATCTGGAGAAGGCATATGATAGAGTTGATAGAGATGCTCTGTGGAAGGTATTAAGAATATATGGTGTGGGAGGCAAGTTGTTAGAAGCAGTGAAAAGTTTTTATCAAGGATGTAAGGCATGTGTACGTGTAGGAAGAGAGGAAAGTGATTGGTTCTCAGTGAATGTAGGTTTGCGGCAGGGGTGTGTGATGTCTCCATGGTTGTTTAATTTGTTTATGGATGAGGTTATTAGGGAGGTGAATGCAAGAGTTTTGGAAAGAGGGGCAAGTATGAAGTTTGTTGGGGATGAGAGAGCTTGGGAAGTGAGTCAGTTGTTGTTTGCTGATGATACAGCGCTGGTGGCAGATTCATGTGAGAAACTACAGAAGCTGGTGACTGAGTTTGGTAAAGTGTGTGAAAGAAGAAAGTTAAGAGTAAATGTGAATAAGAGCAAGGTTATTAGGTACAGTAGGGTTGAGGGTCAAGTCAATTGGGAGGTGAGTTTGAATGGAGAAAAACTGGAGGAAGTGAAGTGTTTTAGATATCTGGGAGTGGATCTGGCAGCGGATGGAACCATGGAAGCGGAAGTAGATCATAGGGTGGGGGAGGGGGCGAAAATTCTGGGAGCCTTGAAGAATGTGTGGAAGTCGAGAACATTATCTCGGAAAGCAAAAATGGGTATGTTTGAAGGAATAGTGGTTCCAACAATGTTGTATGGTTGCGAGGCGTGGACTATGGATAGAGTTGTGCGCAGGAGGATGGATGTGCTGGAAATGAGATGTTTGAGGACAATGTGTGGTGTGAGGTGGTTTGATCGAGTAAGTAACGTAAGGGTAAGAGAGATGTGTGGAAATAAAAAGAGCGTGGTTGAGAGAGCAGAAGAGGGTGTTTTGAAATGGTTTCGTCACATGGAGAGAATGAGTGAGGAAAGATTGACCAAGAGGATATATGTGTCGGAGGTGGAGGGAACGAGGAGAAGAGGGAGACCAAATTGGAGGTGGAAAGATGAAGTGAAAAAGATTTTGTGTGATCGGGGCCTGAACATGCAGGAGGGTGAAAGGAGGGCAAGGAATAGAGTGAATTGGAGCGATGTGGTATACCGGGGTTGACGTGCTGTCAGTGGATGGAATCAAGGCATGTGAAGCGTCTGGGGTAAACCATGGAAAGCTGTGTAGGTATGTATATTTGCATGTGTGGATGTATGTATATACATGTGTATGGGGGTGGGTTGGGCCATTTCTTTCGTCTGTTTCCTTGCGCTACCTCGCAAACGCGGGAGACAGCGTCAAAGCAAAAAAAAAAAAAAAAAAAAAAAAATAAACAGATAAATACATATATACACATGTACATATTCATATAACTATCCGGAGCCAGGTGGAAAACAGTGTTCCTAGGAGGAAATAAGATTCCCCTTTGGAAAGCGGTGGTGGTGCACACAGCTCGTTGGTGTAGAAGGCGACTAAAAGGGAAGGGAGTGGGGGGCTGGAAATCCTCCCCTCTCATTTTTTTTTAATTTTCCAAAAGAAGGAACAGAGAAGGGGGCCAGGTGAGGTTATTCCCTCAAAGGCCCAGTCCTCTGTTCTTAACGCTACCTCGCTAATGCGGGAAATGGCGAATAGTATGAAGTATGGTAGCGGGTGGTGGTGGTGTGAGAGGGAGATGGAGTGAGTGTTTTGAAGGTTTGTTGGATGTGTTTGATGATAGAGTGGCAGATATAGGGTGTTTTGGTCGAGGTGGTGTGCAAAGTGAGAGGGTTAGGGAAAATGATTTGGTAAACAGAGAAGAGGTAGTGAAAGCTTTGCGGAAGATGAAAGCCGGCAAGGCAGCAGGTTTGGATGGTATTGCAGTGGAATTTATTAAAAAAGGGGGTGACTGTATTTTTGACTGGTTGGTAAGGTTATTTAATGTATGTATGACTCATGGTGAGGTGCCTGAGGATTGGCGGAATGCGTGCATAGTGCCATTGTACAAAGGCAAAGGGCATAAGAGTGAGTGCTCAAATTACAGAGGTATAAGTTTGTTGAGTATTCCTGGTAAATTATATGGGAGGGTATTGATTGAGAGGGTGAAGGCATGCACAGAGCATCAGATTGGGGAAGAGCAGTGTGGTTTCAGAAGTGGTAGAGGATGTGTGGATCAGGTGTTTGCTTTGAAGAATGTATGTGAGAAATACTTAGAAAAGCAAATGGATTTGTATGTAGCATTTATGGATCTGGAGAAGGCATATGATAGAGTTGATAGAGATGCTCTGTGGAAGGTATTAAGAATATATGGTGTGGGAGGAAAGTTGTTAGAAGCAGTGAAAAGTTTTTATCGAGGATGTAAGGCATGTGTACGTGTAGGAAGAGAGGAAAGTGATTGGTTCTCAGTGAATGTAGGTTTGCGGCAGGGGTGTGTGATGTCTCCATGGTTGTTTAATTTGTTTATGGATGGGGTTGTTAGGGAGGTAAATGCAAGAGTTTTGGAAAGAGGGGCAAGTATGAAGTCTGTTGGGGATGAGAGAGCTTGGGAAGTGAGTCAGTTGTTGTTCGCCTGATGATACAGCGCTGGTGGCTGATTCATGTGAGAAACTGCAGAAGCTGGTGACTGAGTTTGGTAAAGTGTGTGGAAGAAGAAAGTTAAGAGTAAATGTGAATAAGAGCAAGGTTATTAGGTACAGTAGGGTTGAGGGTCAAGTCAATTGGGAGGTGAGTTTGAATGGAGAAAAACTGGAGGAAGTGAAGTGTTTTAGATATCTGGGAGTGGATCTGGCAGCGGATGGAACCATGGAAGCGGAAGTGGATCATAGGGTGGGGGAGGGGGCGAAAATTCTGGGGGCCTTGAAGAATGTGTGGAAGTCGAGAACATTATCTCGGAAAGCAAAAATGGGTATGTTTGAAGGAATAGTGGTTCCAACAATGTTGTATGGTTGCGAGGCGTGGGCTATGGATAGAGTTGTGCGCAGGAGGATGGATGTGCTGGAAATGAGATGTTTGAGGACAATGTGTGGTGTGAGGTGGTTTGATCGAGTGAGTAACGTAAGGGTAAGAGAGATGTGTGGAAATAAAAAGAGCGTGGTTGAGAGAGCAGAAGAGGGTGTTTTGAAGTGGTTTGGGCACATGGAGAGGATGAGTGAGGAAAGATTGACCAAGAGGATATATGTGTCGGAGGTGGAGGGAGCAAGGAGAAGAGGGAGACCAAATTGGAGGTGGAAAGATGGAGTGAAAAAGATTTTGTGTGATCGGGGCCTGAACATGCAGGAGGGTGAAAGGAGGGCAAGGAATAGAGTGAATTGGAGCGATGTGGTATACAGGGGTTGACGTGCTGTCAGTGGATTGAATCAAGGCATGTGAAGCGTCTGGGGTAAACCATGGAAAGCTGTGTAGGTATGTATATTTGCGTGTGTGGACGTGTGTATGTACATGTGTATGGGGGGGGGGTTGGGCCATTTCTTTCGTCTGTTTCCTTGCGCTACCTCGCAAACGCGGGAGACAGCAACAAAGTATAAAAAAAAAAAAAAAAAAAAAAAAAAATATATATATATATATATATATATATATATATCCCTGGGGATAGGGGAGAAAGAATACTTCCCACGTATTCCCTGCGTGTCGTAGAAGGCGACTAAAAGGGAAGGGAGCGGGGGGCTGGAAATCCTCCCCTCTCTTTTTTTTTTTTTTTTTTTTCCAAAAGAACGAACAGAGAAGGGGGCCAGGTGAGGGTATTCCCTCAAAGGCCCAGTCCTCTGTTCTTAACGCTACCTCGCTATCGCAGGAAATGGCGAATAGTATGAAAAAAAAAAAAAAATATATATATATATATATATATATATCCTTTCCTTCCTTCATACGATTCGCCATTTCCCGCATTTGCGAGGTAGCGTTAAGAACAGAGGACTGGGCCTTAGAGGGAAAATCCTCACCTGGCCACCTTCTCTGTTCCATCTTTTGGAAAATTATATATATATATCTTCTTCTGCTTCCCCTTTTAGAAAGTTAAAA
Organism: Panulirus ornatus; assembly: GCF_036320965.1. Taxonomy (NCBI): domain Eukaryota; kingdom Metazoa; phylum Arthropoda; class Malacostraca; order Decapoda; family Palinuridae; genus Panulirus; species Panulirus ornatus. The sequence continues at coordinate 35,387,994 of NC_092224.1, forward strand.
TACAAGGAGGGGAGGGTTTCCAGCCCCCCCCCTCCCGTCCCCTTTAGTCATCTTCTACGACACGTGAGCAATGCATGGGAAGTATTCTTTCTCCCCTATCCCCAGGGATATATGAGTCAAAGGTGGAGGGAACGAGGAGAAGTGGGAGACCAAATTGGAGGTGGAAAGATGGAGTGAAAAAGATTTTGAGTGATTGGGGCCTGAACATGCAGGAGGGTGAAAGGCGTGCAAGGAATAGAGTGAATTGGAACGATGTGGTATACCGGCGTCGACGTGTTGTCCATGGATTGAACCAGGTCATGTGAAGCGTCTGGGGTAAACCATGGAAAGTTCTGTGAGGCCTGGATGTGGAAAGGAAGCTGTGGTTTCGGTGCATTATTACGTGACAGCTAGAGACTGAGTGTGAACGAATGTGGCTTTTGTTGTCTTTTCCTAGCAGTACCTCGTGCACATGAGGGGGAAGGGGGTTGTTATTACATGTGTGGCGGGATGGCGATGGGAATAAATAAAGGCAGACAGTATGAATTATGAACATGTGTATATATGTATATGTCTGTGTGTGTATATATATATATGTATATGTTGAGATGTATAAGTATGAATATTTGCGTGTGTGGACGTGTATGTACATGCATGTGTATGTGGGTGGGTTGGGCCATTCTTTCGTCTGTTTCCTTGTGCTACCTCGCTAACGCGGGAGACAGCGACAAAGCAAAATGAATAAATAAATGAATATATATCTCCCCTTTGTCAACCTTTCGTCACTCATTCTCTCCATACATCCAAAGAATTTCATCACACCCTCTTCAGCTCTGTCAACCACACTTCTATTTACATACCTCTCTCTTACCCTTTCATTAGTGACTTGATTAAATCACCTTACACCATATATTGTCCTTAAACATTTCATTTCCAACACATTCACCCTCATCTGTACAGCCTCATCCATAGCCTATGCTTTACATTCATATAATATTGTTGGGGTTACTATACCTTCAAACATACCCAATTTTTCCCCTCCCAGATAACGTTCTCTCTTTCCACACATTCATCAGTGCTCCCAACACCTTCGTCTATTCACCCACCCGATGTCTCAACTTCCTTGGTTCCATTTGCTCCATGTCCAGTCCCAGGTATCTAAAATACTTACTTAAGTTTAACTCCACTCAAACCCACACCCCATGTAACCTGTCCCTCAACCTTGCTAAACTAATAACCTTGCTTTTTTCACATTTACTCTCAACTTTTTCCTTTCACGCACTTTTCCAAACTCAGTGACCAACTTCTGTAAGTTTTCATTTGAATATGTCACCAGTGCTGAACCATCAGCAAATAACTGACTCACTTCTCAGGCCCTCTCATTTCCCACAGGCTGCATACATGCCCATCTCCCAAAGACTCTCACATTTAGTTCCCTCAGCACCCCATCCATGGGCTAATTGAACAATATATTTTATTAAAAATGCTTTTGCATCAACAATGATATTCACATTGGTAAAAATTTTTGAAACAAATCAGTACTGGAAAAATGAGAGGGTTTTGAATTATTCACTTGATAGCTAGTAGACCATGACTTCACTGAAAGTTTAATAAACCTTGCTTTTATATTTTCAATATGATTCAGTCTTCAGAGAGATGCATCTTGAATGATGGGGGCTGAGGACAGCATACTATTAAAGATCACTGTGATCTACAAATACTTATAACACAAGAAAGGTGCCTAAGGTTGTCAGTAGAATAAGGTATGTGCAGTATGTGTTTTCAATTTTTTTGATGATCACGTAGTAATCTCAGCATGCTAGCATGAATTAGTACAAGGTACTAATTTTAAATATCCATATTGGAATTTATTCTAATATCTGAAAGCTGGCACAAGTGATTCAGGAATAATTGTATGTGCATATTATTTGAAATATTCATTTGCATAAAGAGCCCTGTTATGATGCACTGTGACACCCACCATACCATAGAAATATAAATCAATATAAGTACAGCATATGAATTCTTTAGCAATTATAGCAGGAGTTACCCAAACCAACGTAATGCATTCACTTGGGATACAATTCATTTTCTTAAGTGGGTCTTACTATTAATATACATTCATATATTTCTAATGAAGCATTTGATGGTCTCTGACGCAACCTGCTTGAGGTTACATCACCTCTGGCAAGGCTGTATCAATGGGAGTACATTTTGCCTAAGAACTTTTCACTCCAAAGGAGTCTACATTTCCTAGCTACTGGAAGTAGCACAGCCTTGGTCTGCAAGAACCCTTAGAAAGGTTCTGGGTAACACTAGGACTCTCTCACGGAAAACATTGAAGCATTTTGGAAATATATTATAAAACCTGAAAGGAATATAAACTGATATATCTTGGTGTACACGAATGTTGAAAATAACCACATTGTATGGCAGTATATATAAGACAGCCTCACATTATTTGAATTTTGGCTACAGTATTACTTCAATGAATTTATCCTACAACTTTACTCAAGTATCATTATGTTAGAAGTAATTTTTTCATTTGAGATTATTTGGTTTCTCTTTAATACAACTTTTTTCCTGAATACTGTTTGTCTCCTCACACTATCTGCAGCTTTCCTTACCTTCATGCTTTTCTATACTTAATTTCATGGTATATCACATATTATGATCTCATCTTTACTGACCTCAAGACTATATTTTATGAATTACAAGCATCATAGCTCACCATGAACTAGGTCTTTGTAAATATATAATTTCTATTCATGTTGGACACTTCAGCTTTTGATAAATAACTGGTGATAGTGAGAGCCATTATCATTCACTATAGTTTCTGGTGGCAGCAGGCTCTTTGAATTGCTCTCTAATCTATGGAAGGGGAAATAATTTTACTCTTTCTTTGTCCGTCCCTTTTGTGACTTGAGAAGTGCAGTTCTATTCTGAGTGTAATATTTTATTCTACAGTGTTAAACAGGACCTTTAGAGTATGAAGAAGGAAAACCAGATAATATTATGTTATTGGTAACTGAAATGATCCACACCATTTGATTCAGTGCCAAAATTTGTAAGTTATTCAACAGCATGCATTCAGTCTCATCAGTGAGATAAGTAATCTTTCTGAAGTTAAACTTCCCTTTAAGTTTGAACCGTGAAAGGTGATTATGACATTCTATATGTAACTGAAATAATAAAAGCCAATTAGGCATGACTTTATAATATGAGAGTACTAACACTGACTAGCTATTTGACTTTCTTTACTTTTATATTTTGGTCACTGTCATCAGCAGTATACTTGTAAACTGCATTCTAAAGGCATTTAAATAGATTCTGAGAAAAAAATTTATTTTAAAACTATGCTTGCTTCATTTCTGTTTTCTTATTAGAAATAGCAACATTTCTTATGCTGTATATCAATGTAATAATAAACAAGAAACAATTTTTGCAATTATTTTCTATCACTTTTATATGTAAACTATCATCATCTCCAGCATCATTGATCAAATTTGTGCAGTACAGATAGGGCAATTGATAGAAAAATCATAGAGTATTTGTTAGATATTCTGCAGCAATTTATCAAGACCTGTTTAACAAACTTATGAGATTTTCCTTATATTCCATGTTCAGTGTACTATTACGATGACAAAAAATATTCATCAGGCTGACATTTAGTGTCAATTATGTAAGATTTTTGTCATTTTTGTTTGAATGTGTTATTATGGATCAATTTATTCTTGGTATAAATGATGAATGAAAATTTCTTATTTGAGGATATTCTGGACATTCTGAAGTTTTCTTAGATTGTACTGACAGTAAGCAAAACAAGCTAAGCAAACAGAGGCATGGACCAAACACACCTTACACAGTATATGTGTGCTGTATGCTATGCTGGATCATCTCAGTTTAATGAAGAGTGTAACGTTGAAAGAAATTCCATATCAACTGGACTTATAATGCAATATATTTTCCTAAGAGTGACTGCAAAACAAATGAATGAATACAAAAAAAATGCTCTAATCCACTTCTGAGTCCTGGAAGACTAAGGTTTAGTAACCCCATGCAAGTACTGTAATGCATAAAGGTCATGCTATTTTTGTATGCCTTCATCGTTGTCACACCTAAGTTGTGAACATATGCACAAGTCTTCACTTTCCTGTTAACTCAATTGGTGCAGAAAATGTTGAATTTCCTGAACGGAATTTTGGATGTCCTTCAAAGCTAGCTATCTAGTCTCTTTCTGAAGAACCCCCACCAACCCTGTAATGTACTGTATGTTTGAATACAATGCATACAAGTTACATGTGTTTTTCTTTAACCTGTCTATCAGCTGATGAAGTATTTCGCTAAGTTACATTCTTACACAAAATAAGTTTTGACCTTGTGAAAAGCCATTTCTTCTACTGGAGAGGTCGGCAAACATGAAAAATGAGAGTCCTAATCTCTCTGGAATAATTTTTAACCAATGAAAGTCATTATCCCAATAATCACACTGGTCAACAAAATTTTTTAATCTGTTCTTAGAATTTTTCTATCAGGCATGGTTTTAAAAAGACAGAGCAATTAGATTTCACAATAAGTGTAAATTACTCATTCATAAATAAAACCGGTATTCCACTTAAAAAAACTAACCTCTAAAATGTAGAAATGTATGATTTTTGGCTTTATTTGGCCTCAAGAATATCCCTCCTTAGTGTTCAGCAGTAATCTGCCAACACAGAGGGGCTCAACTTTCCTTGGCACTGCATTTCCATGCCCAAAATGTCCTAGTGAAATCTTTTGCTATGCTCATCACCGACTATCCCAAGATCTTAAAGGAAAAATCTAAGTGCGAGCTCATAAAGCTAATTTTTTAGAACCTTCCCAACCACCATCCTTTTTCCACACACATCCTCACAAGCTATTCACCATTTCCATGCTTAATACTTAATACCCCCATGCTCCCCAATGACACCCTCAACTGCCACATTACTCGCTTTTGTATTTAGACCATCCATCACTAAATACTCATTCTCTTGCATTTTTTTTTTTTTTTGCTTTGTCGCTGTCTCCCGCGTTTGCGAGGTAGCGCAAGGAAACAGACGAAAGAAATGGCCCAACCCACCCCCATACACATGTATATACATACGTCCACACACGCAAATATACATACCTACACAGCTTTCCATGGTTTACCCCAGACGCTTCACATGCCCTGATTCAATCCACTGACAGCACATCAACCCCGGTATACCACATCGCTCCAATTCACTCTATTCCTTGCCCTCCTTTCACCCTCCTGCATGTTCAGGCCCCGATCACACAAAATCTTTTTCACTCCATCTTTCCACCTCCAATTTGGTCTCCCACTTCTCCTCGTTCCCTCCACCTCCGACACATATATCCTCTTGGTCAATCTTTCCTCACTCATTCTCTCCATGTGCCCAAACCATTTCAAAACACCCTCTTCTGCTCTCTCAACCACGCTCTTTTTATTTCCACACATCTCTCTTACCCTTACGTTACTTACTCGATCAAACCACCTCACACCACACATTGTCCTCAAACATCTTATTTCCAGCACATCCATCCTCCTGCGCACAACTCTATCCATAGCCCACGCCTCGCAACCATACAACATTGTTGGAACCACTATTCCTTCAAACGTACCCATTTTTGCTTTCCGAGATAATGTTCTCGACTTCCACACATTCTTCAAGGCTCCCAGAATTTTCGCCCCCTCCCCCACCCTATGATCCACTTCCGCTTCCATGGTTCCAACCGCTGCCAGATCCACTCCCAGATATCTAAAACACTTCACTTCCTCCAGTTTTTCTCCATTCAAACTCTCTCTGATGCTCCCAAAACACTTACTTCTCATGATCTACACTCACTCCAATGCTCCCAAAACACTTACCTCTCATGATTTTCCTCTTCATGACCAGAAGCATTTTCATGTTTACCCACATCTGTCTAGGACCCACTTCCTTACAATTAGTCACACACAACCACAAATGCCCCCAAATCAGTGATTTCATACCTCAAGGCTTATTCGACATCTTTGTGATTATTGATAGCAATAACCTCGATGACATTCTGACAGTATATCCAAAAATTCACAATGACCTGAGCTATGTAAACAAATGTACAATGTGTCATGTACCTTTGTATTATTGTCACTACTAACAACATGACCAGTGCAGGTATATACCATAACTGTATGCCCGACATTTATCTTTGACCTTTCATATTGCTATCAATGTTAACAACTATATGCTATTTCAAATACACACTTTAGTGTGTATGTACTTTGTTTGTGTATATACTGTAATTATAATGTTAACAAGATGTTCTGTATACGTATGACAGTTAAACTTGCTTTGTATTGAACCTATGTTGCTGTCAGCATCGCATACTCTCCTGTTACTATATACCATGTTTTTTCAAAGTATGCCAGACCTTCTCCACCGAGGGCAGGAGGACCATTTGAGTCCTGGGGCCACACTCAGGTCAATATTTTCTCCCTGTCCTCCCAGAGGGATGGGGGAACCTTTGGGTCCCTGGGCCCCACTTGGGCCCACCCGTCGCCCTCCTATGTCCATGTACTGTACCCACTGTACACTCTATTCTGACCTCCACCTACCCCTAAAATGTGCCCTTCACCCATACTCTCATTGAAATGATTTGTCTGTTTTTATCCAGACAGTAAACATCTTAAAACTTACCCCTACTTAGCAGTAATGCTCTCCATCCCTTAGCTCTTGCTTTCTCACCACGCCTGACTTTACTCCAAAGACATTTCCAGTTTACCCCAGGTACCCCTTTCATCGACCAATCCCCAAAGAGTAGGATGAACTAGGTAAAGTCTTTCCCAGGCCAGTAACTTTTTTTTTCAGCAATAAAATATTTATTGGCTTGATATGCATAGACAAAGTATTTCAGTGATAGTATGGGTGAAGGGTTCTGCTGCTTTGACATCTACTATTTCCAAAGTCTTTGAATCCTTCCTCAACCCCCATATCCTCAGACATCTTCAATGTCTTACTTCCGTAAGACATGATCCACTGGTGATACTCTTTCCTATCTCAATAATGTCCAGTCATTACCCCTGAAAAGATAAGCCTTTGATAGATCTTATCTCTAAACTCCACTATTCTGGCTTCCCTCCCTCTCTTTGCTCCCTCTTATCTAGCTTCCTCTCTGGTCGATCTGTCTCCATGGTTGTTTATGAATCAGTCTCTACCCCTTCCTCCACCAACAGCGATGTCTCTCAAGGTTCTGTGTCTCCTACACTGTTTCTCCTTTTTATCAGCAATTTTCTGTCTTCTGCTAATAACCATCTGTACTTGTGTAATGATGACTCAACACTGTATTCCTCCACATCCTTCAAATTCAGTCCCTTCTCTCAAATGAGCTGCATCTCCGTCTCAACACAACTTCCTTAATAAATTCAGACTTGGAAAGGATACCTCAGAGAGGTAGATGAAACCTGGTTAAGGTTAATACCTCAAGACATAGTTTCTGCCCATCTCTCTACAGAAAATTCCTCGCAACTTTCCTCTCTCCTTTGATGGTTCTGTAATTCTATCTTGACTCAGTGAACATATTTGACATTACTATAATATACACTTTATCTTGGAAACCCCACATTACGGAAATGGTTCAGTCTGCCTCTAAGAAACTGGAAATCCTGTTTAGTATTCGAAACTACTTTTCTTCCAATCAGTTGCTCCGTTTATACTGATCTGTCCTTTTATGGAGTACTGCTCACATCTGGGGTAGTTTTAGCTCAGCATCCTCACTTGACAAAGTTGATTCAAAATAAGTCCGACTCTCCCAAGCAACTTTTAAAACGATCCACTTGTCTTACGCCGCAATGTTGATTCACTTTCCCTCTTTAATAAGGATTATTTTGGGTTTTGCTCCAGGGAACTGGCTGCTTGTGGGCCCTCTCCATTAGCAGGAACATGTAATACTCGGCAAGCTACTGCGTCACATGATTACTGTGTGGCCGTTGACAACTCGAGGGTGGCCATTATTATAATTATTGTTTCTGTACAGCTCGAAGCTTTGCAATTCTCTCACGTCTCATGTTCTTCCAATCTTGCCTGGTACTTTTTAAAAGACAGGTTTTTCACTTGCTCCAAAATTCGTAAGTACTTTTCCTCTTCTCTTCCTCTTCCCTTTCTTTAACCTCTTTATATTTCAGTTAAGGTCCGGCCTTGATGTAGACTTTTGTCCGTGGCTGGAGCCTCCACCGTAAAAAAAAATTGAGCAATGTATTGAAGTCATTATATATTTCAGTGCAATGTATGACGTTTCAAGTCTAGTTTCTTGTTTCTCTCTCTATTCTATTTTCGATAACATGTATGTTTAACCTTCACTAGAAGCTCTCAGACAAGCGTTTATCTAGACTTCTGAAACCTATCGTACATTATTTCCCAGGAAAAAGAACAAACTGACCTGAAATGAGACATTATCAACTGGTGCTTGTGATATTTGACAAACACTTTAATTGAATAAAGAGATAAGAAATAAGTGCAGCTCGAGGACTATCCATTATCGTTATCTTGTATGTGCTTGCCTTTGGACTTACCCGATGGATATCACAAAGGTACTTGTCAAGGATCTATAGGTAAACCTTTTTTTTTTTCAAATGGTTTTGAAATTCATTGAGAAAATAGGACACACTAATGTTATACGAGCGTAGTAATATACAGTAACAAACTGATGTATGTATGTGTGACCTAATGGGCAGGCTCGAGAACAATTTACCACACACCGACGGACAAACGACCAGATAATGGCATACATACTACCAAAAACAGAATGGCAGACAAACTGCTACCAGAGACTGACGAACAAACTACTGGACACTGGTAGACAAATGACTGGACAGGTTGGCAGCCTAATGGAAATTGGCAAAGAAACTACTGGGAACAGGCAGACAAACTACTAGACGAGGTGACAGACAAACTACTGGACACTGGCAGACAAGCTACTGATACTGACAGACACGCTACTGATACTGACAGACACTACGAAAGATTCACAGAGAAATTAATGGTCGCTGAGAAGCTTTTAGATATTAGCAGACAACCTGCCACATAAGATGACAACAGCCAAGCTCCTGAAGACTGAAAAATGACTGAGACTGGCAGAAAAATTACTGGCCACTGGCAGACGAATTATCTAACAAACTACGGGAAACTGATAGGCAAACTCCTGGACACTAGCAGATAGACTCCTGGAGACTGGCAGACAAACTACTGCACAATGGCAGACAAACTAAAATCAATGAACGCTGGCAGACAGACTATCAGACAAGTTGGCAGACAGACTACTGGACACAGGCAACCAAACTTCTAGACACTGGTAGACAAACTTCTGGAAGCTGATAGACAAACTACAGGGCACATATATTAACAGGTGCGGCAGACAGGAGCACCCAAGCCAATCTCATCTTTCACTGAAGATACAAATGGTCTTAAATGCTGCTTCAGACCTACTGCATACACAAGTTCAGGCAGGGATGAGACACCATATAGACCCCAGTATGCGATTTTTCTTAAATGTATCATGTATCTGTAGGCGCCAAGCACGATATGCTGAAATTTTTGGTGGTCATTATGTAAGGAAAAATAAATGATAAACAAGGAATTCATGTGAATGTGTGTGATTTAGAGAATAAAGAAATTATGAAATAAAAAAATATTTACAGGATTGTAACAGGAAATGAAAACCTTATTACTAATAGACAACTACACTACCTTAAATGCTAGCCTGAAATCTTTTAGTTTTTGTGGTTAGAATCACAAGTATGGGAGTGAACTTCTAGATGAAGCATGTAAAAATGATTGTTCTGAAATTCTGAGTGAGGAGATTCGTGATCTTCAAGTTGAGACTAAGAATGACAGCATTAGCATACCTAAGATTCCACAGCTAGGCTAGACTATTGAACCAAAAGATGGGTCACGCCGAAAACTGAGTCAAGCCAAAAACTGAGTCAAACCAAGCCAAAAACTGAGTCAAACCAAGCCAAAAACTGAGTCAAATAGATTAACATGACCCTTCAGTTGTAACAAGGTTTACCAGGAGAGGTATGAATGAAGAGAACTGTGAGAGCAATGGATGAAGAAACATATCAGAGAAGAATTAAAGGATGAACCATCTGGAACCATAGGGTTAGGGAAATTACAGGCAATGGTAAAGAAAAAGGATCGTATACAACAACTGGAAGGAAAAATTAAGCAACTGACGAAATAAAGATCATTAAGAGTTGTTATCAAGTGGTAGAGGAAAAGAGACATGATAAATATAACCAATGGTATGATAAAATCAAATCCATTTGAAGGGATTCACGGGGAAAATGCAACCAGAGGAATGAAGAAGAAACGAATGGAAAGCGTCAGAGAGGAGGGTGAGAATGATCTCTTACATATCTATGAGACAGAACAGTGAAACTAAACGAACGTAACACCAAAACACCGAGATCGGAGACGTGTTCATAATATATAACAGGAAACAGGAACAACTTCTGAGACAGCTGAAGAGAAACAGAGAGTGGCTGAGGCAGAAGAACAGACACAACGGAACAGAGATACGTAGGAAAATGTTAGATGAAACCGTAATGAGCATAATATGCACCAAGACGAAACGATTCGAGGGCTGCTGCTTGACCCGTCTCTCAAAGCTCCCAGGTACAGAAGCTCCCTCCCTACGTTATCTGGAGACGCTGAGATATGAAGTCTGGTCGTCATTATCTCTCACACGGCCTTGGCTCGAGACTATTACTGTAGGTAATTACCCAGATGTCTCTGTTCTATACACCATTAACTTGTCCCTTAATCCGAATGAATAATTTTCACGTTAAGTTTATTAGTCGACACATTATTTTACGCTCAATATATACACTTGCAGATCAAACTGTCATCTTTATCTGCAAATACCTGTAATTACCTGTTTGTAAATACTTATTTGCATTGAATGGGGAGGTTGTTCTACACCCGTGGGACGCCCCATCTCTCGATCTATTCCCCAGTACCATTTAACTTCTTAAACATCTGAATGTTGTCCACAATCACCATTCCATCACTAGGTTCATTCCACCCGCCCAGTAAATTGGGATTTCGCTTGAATGAGTGACGAGAGGCCAAGGTGAATCGTGTAAAGATGTCCCTACAGCTACCAAGTCCGTACGACGTCTTCAGTACATCTGGGCTATTCAACACTCATCTACCCCTGCCCTCCCACCCCTAGAAGCCACCCGCCACCCCACCACCCACCACCCACGAGGAAGCCTGAGATACGGGCAACAGGATGGTCCAATCAGTAGCGGCTGTCGAGTTTACCGCACCGCTCGCTCTCGCTCACACACACACACTCTCTCTTCTCTCTCTCTCTCTCTTTTGCTTTCAACTTTCGCGGTCCACTACAGTGCTCACAGACAGTGAAAGGTGACCCGTAAGCCTGTCCGCGAGACACGACAGTGAAATGGGACTCGCTGACAGTATTCTCAAGGCTTAAAAAAGGACGAATAATGATGAACATTGAAAAAAAGGTAAACAGGTGAACTCTCATTGCGCTACTACATTGAGAGAGATTAACAGTGACTGTTTCTGAGTACGAATGTTTAAAAAAAACATGGAACAATGCCAACCCACAGTGAACAGTGAGAAATAAGTGACCGGTGAGCTGGGTTGGCGCTATCAACGGTTCATATCGACCACGTCAGGCAAAGATGGAAGAGCACTGAACTGTAAACTAACAGTGAAGAGGAAGAAGCGATCGCCAACACAGTAAGACAGGATCAGGTAAGCACTGCAGCAGTGACTGCTCTGAAACTGCAAACAAAATAAGTGATGAATGCTAACTCTAACCGACTGCGGAGGGAAGTGAATAGTGTATACTGAGCAGCATCAATTGACTGTGGTTTAAATACAGTGAACAGCGGTGACTTGGGAGTCGATGGGTAAAGTCACTGCGCCAGGTAGAACAGTGAGGACTGAACGGCGGTGAACAGTGATCCGACACGAAGCATGGATGTTAGAGAACTGTGAGCAACAGTGAAGAGCACTGACGAGGAGAGAGTATGACAGTAGCAGCAAACAGCGATCCATAGTGGACGGTGCATGACAGCCAACGGTGACCAACAGATGGCAATGCGTAGTAGACAGCAGTGAACGAACAGTAGACGGCAGCGAACGGCAAACAACAATAAAACAGTGGGCAACAGTAAGTCGTATAAAGCAGTGAATAGCAGACGAGGACAGTGAACAGGCAAAAGAAGCGAGCCGTGAATGACAGTGAGCAGGAGACTTAAAAAAAGAAAAGACAAATCTGTACGTAATAGTTAATGTTTTCTTTTTGCTATGGATATATTTTTTCTCTGTTCAGATCATTCAGTCACTAAATCCAATTTGTTTAGTTATGTTATTGTCACTGACTTCTTTACCCTAGCTTGGGTAAACGACCGACGACAGCAGACGACCCTGATAATGACCTGATGAATGACATCGAACACGACTTTACGACCCCTTGAGTCCACAACATCACATCCCCTTGAGCACGATGATACGACCCTGATGTACGATGATTCTGATCTACTCGTCATATAGTCAGGTGAAAGGCTAGGCCGTCATATTCAGGGGGATCGTGCTGATGTGAGGAAGGAGTTGGAAAAACTGACTCAGTCTGTGCTGTTTTAAGCTGTCCTATACACAACGCTTGCACAACCAGCACCTTAGCGAGCACACTTGTGTCGGCAATACGTCTTAACATCAACACTCTACAACCGCCTCACACTGTAGACTTAAAAACATCCGGAACTGGAACAGCTTATTTTGCGTTGGGTCACCTCAACACCCCACTACACCCGTTGCAACACCGCTTGCCTCGTTGTGGCCAACACTAGATCCGACCCTGTGGCAACAGATGATGTACTACAGACGAAGGGTTTAGGTCATTTATCAGAATAAGATCAACAGTGAAGTACTGAATGATGAAGATGAGAGTGTAGTGAATACAGCCTTTCATATAGCCCATGAAACTCATCAAACTTAACCTTGGAAGGCTAGGTTTGTTTACATCCACCAGTATGGCTCGCGCACGACTGGACAAGCAATTGACAGACTTGAATTTAGAGAATTAGATATTTTTATGGATGTTAGAGACAAATATGGGCTATTGGGACAACGTGTATTCAATATCGAGACTTAACACTGTCAAGGAAGTGTTTACCGTGTCCACAAACAATGAGGACTGGAGGCCTAAGTTAGTGATAAGGAGAGACACTGTTCTGTAGTGGTGTACCGTGGGTGTACATGGTATACATCATATGACCAACATTGAGTTATACTCTTTCTCTCCACTGGGGAGGCATCGGTGGACAATGCAATGCTGCAGCATCAAGGTCTGACAGAAGAGATGGTGTCCTTCATGCTCTCCACAGTTATACAAGGAGATCGGCTGAAGCAAGGTTCTCCTGCATCCCTTCGACGTACTACTGCCCTTCCTCCATCGAGGCACTCCGTCCTCACGGCCGGGTCACTTCCTCATCCTGCCTCTCCACCATTCAGCTTTAGCCTTCATCTGTACCCCTCCCTCTCTCGACCCCCTCACTCGAGAGTGTCACATCATCAGGACAGTCCTCTTGGCATACGATTATCTCCCACGTCTCTAAATTTCTATGTTGACCGAAGAGCCATTTCTGAATAAGATGGTCTCACCCAACTTGTTCCCAGCTCCCAGTTCCAGCAGACCGTCTCGCCCTACTTTTTTTCTTAGCTCCCAGCTCCATCAAACCGTCTCACCCTACATGTTCTCCGCTCCCAGCTCCAGCAGACTGTCTCTACCTACTTGTTCTCCGCTCACAACACCAGACAGCCTCACCCTACTTATCCTCAGCTCCCAGCTCCATCAGACCATCACACTCATTTGCCCTCATCTCCCATGACAATCAGACCGTCTCACTTGTCCATAGCTTCTAGCACCATCAGACCGTCTCGTCCATCTGTCCTCAGCTCCTAGCACCATCAGAGATAATTCCAACACCTGCACTTTCAACCACACTCCTCATTGCAACTCTTCTCTCTCTCTCTCTCTCTCTCTCTCTCTCTCTCTCTCTCTCTCACACACACACACACACACACACACACACACACACACACCGTCCTCTCGCCTCTGCCCACGTTCTATTATCTTTCCTTCCTTTTCCAATTGAGTGGAATCCCTCTGTTGTCACTGTTTCATCTAAACAAAGGAAGATCCATGGTGTCCTGTTCTACCTAGGATGGTCACACCAGCACTAACATCACCAGGTTATATCACATAAGCAAAAAGGACGATCGTAGTTAATCCACAGGGTAACAAACAACCTCACACCAGTCGACGTCCGCCCCAAACAAAGAGTAATCAAGTCCCTGCCCAACCCTGACGCAACCTCAGACTGGCCCACGCCCATCATTGTCACATACTCACTTCTCTCGTGTGGGACATCTTCCGAGCCTTTAGTATATTTCCCACGTTTTTACAAGCTTCCCTTATCGTTCCTTTCTATCCTTAGATCAAATCGTGGATTATTCACCTACAACCGTCCCCTCTATCAAGAATGACATCAACCTGTTATTCTTAGGATGTGATCACTACCCTCTACGTTACCTGCAAAGACGTAGTATCATCAGTCCCTCACAGCGCCACTTGCTGCAACTGCACGCACACACCCCGCCAGGACCAAGCCACCACCACGATATTAACTCGAAGGGACGTGTGACAAATCATTTCTTTGCCCGAGGGCACGACTCGACGAAGAGGAGACAGACGGACAGAGAACAATCTACAAGTAAATGTGGGCGTAAGCTCTATTTGATGTTCGGCTAGCCAGCTGCACAAATGTCTTAAACAAACACTTTAAAACCATTTCATAGCTAACCATGTTTGCGGTCAAGTAGATAGATCACCCCGAGACACACAGAGTTGAGCTCTGGACACGTGCATTTCAGGTGGGCAGGTGTGTGTGTGTGTGTGTGTGTGTGTCTGTCCAGTGTGAGGGATAGAAGGTGGTGGTGGTGAAGATGGGAGAGAAGAGCCACCACCCACTGCTTGGGCAGATCCCCCGGGTCAAGCTGTGGCTGGTGCTGGCAGCCACCCTGGCCTTCTCTGTGGGGCTCCTGGCAGCCGCTCACCTCACACACTCCCTCACGCTCAGGGTTGAGGCCTACCATGCTCTCTACAACGTCCTTTCCCTCATCGGATGCCTCCTGACCATGAAGGTGAGTTTGGGGTTTAATCCTGGTCCCTCAAGTGAGTTTAAAGTCAACCCAGTTTAATCACACACTCTTTATCTTCCACCAGATATGACGCATGGGTAAGCCCTTACTCGAGAGTCTTGAGTACGCGGAGTTTTCCAAATATCGATGTGCATTAAGGTAAGTTACGGAGGTAGACTGAGTGAGGGAAGGGTTGGGATGTGGCCGCGAGGTGGAGCTAGAGGCGTGGTTCTGGCTAAGGGGAGGAGGGGTGAGGAGAGGCAGGTAGGTGTGGGTGTGTAGCAGCTGGCGGGTGTTGTCGAGGCAGTGGAGTCTGTTGTGACAAAAATAACCAGAGCGAGTTGGACGGACGGACGTAAGGCGACAACACTTACGTTCTGTTAGGGTCGTGAGGAGAGAGCACCTGGGGAGGTACCCTGTGTCAAGCCACAGACTACTTCGGGAAACAATCTCCTGCCTCCTCGGCCAGTCCCGTGTTCCTCATCCACTACTAGGGAACATTCCCATTGCCTCCCTCTTGGTCAGTTCCCTAAGACGGCTTCATTTAAGCTTACGAAGGACCAGGACGTCTTGCCCGACCACTAGTCAGGGAGACCAACACACCCACTTCCTCTGAGGAATCCCTCATTCTTCGTTAACCTTTGAGATTCGTTAGCTGTACGTGGACTAAATCTGTACCTCTCAATACCTCGAAATCTTTACTATCTCGTTCGGGTTGGCTAGGCTAGCCTTGTCCGGAGTGTTGGCCAGAGAGCTCGGCATAAACTACGGGACATGTTTGTTTGTGTAGCTGGTCATGCATATAAGAGGCAGTAGGGAATACGAGTGACTGTACAGATTCACTTTGCCTCCATCGTCTGCAGCTGTGCTGAGCCACTTGTCTCCCTGCTACTTATCTTACTCCTGATATGCGTATATTTAGGTCCTTTCGCGCGCAATGGTCGTCGAACTGTTGCAACGCTGATGGTTATTCTAACGTTGTTGTCAACACTATTTGAGAGAGCTAATGCGTACAGCAAGAAGCAGTTGATTACATATGTTTTAATGGCCGGTGATATGATTGAGAAAATTCATTCACTGTATTTTCAAAACAGTTGAGTTTATCATAAACTGGATTAAGTTTTCGCGGGTTTGGTAAACTCGCCCTGAAGTTTTGAAACTTCTTCGCTGCTTTTGATCAACAGATGGTTCAAGATCTCGCGTATGATTTCACTGTTTCACTATGACTACTTCGGTAAGACTTGTTGGGGGTATATTATCTAACGTAGTTACCTCGATAACAATTCGAGCCCCGTTTTCTTAACGTTTTTGTTCATCATCCGACCATATGTTGAAATACATTATTTTGACAGCAAGAAACACGCTGATACACAGTCTCCAAACTCTATGTACAATATACACTTTCATTAACACACCTTTTTTTCCAGTTTATATTTCATTGCTAATGATTCGCATATTTTCAGAAAAAATCTAGTTATCCTTGCCTATAGTCGTATGAATTTAATATCTTTCTCAGAAGGGTAGTATATATCATATTCTTACAAAACAGTTAACAACAAAATTTAGTCTGTATCTTATGTAATCATGGGTTACATGCATGTTTTTGTATTGGTAATATAACCTGTGTAAGACGTGGTGGACATCTGGTGTATCGAGGCTGAAATTTGAGATCCGTGTTGTCTTGTGTTTACAATTTCTTCCCCAGCTTCATCTTTTACAAGAGGATCAAATGCTTTCTAAGCAGCCTAGGGAGACACAGTCGACTTCCTCCTTATCTATATTTCATAACGGAACAACCATTTGTTTTCAACATATGTTTCCAGTGTTTTGCACACCAAACTTTCCACATAATTAACTTTTCCTGATGTTTACATAATAAAGTTCTGGATGATCCTCCGCCTTATTCGCATTATTACTTTTTCATTAGTTTTGATGTTCCTTGTTCCATTCATCTTCCTGCAGCAGTCCCTTGCTCTCTCCCATCTGTTAAATATTGGCTGGATGTTGTGACGTCTTGATCACCACAGTATGTTCCAAGGTCCTGGTTTCTTACCGTCTTTTTTCGCATCCATAACTCTGCACATTTCACAGAAGCTTCCATGTGACTGATGCTGTCCGGCAGGTGAGCTGCGGACCCCAGTCGCTCCTCAACACGTTCGGGTGGGCTAGGCTGGAGGTGGTGTCCATGCTGACCACGCTGCTCTTCCTGACTTCCCTGTGCTTCAGCGTGGCCTTAGAGTCCATCCAAACTGCCGTGCACGCCGGACATCAGGTAACCTCCATACTCATTCTCCCTTCCCGCACGCCATGGTGGCCACATGCGCAGACAGGTGCGCAAAGCGACTAGGGCGCTGCCGCAACCAGTGATCAGTGTATTTATAGTGGCGGGTCGATATCATTTTTCGCGATTTTGTTGATAATGAAGCATTTAATTCCAACATGTGACTCTATCACTGTACTGGTCCTATGGTTCATGCGAAGTGAAGACATTTACGTCATTCCTGAGGAAAATTGGTGGTTAGGAGAGTTACTGTAAGGGATAGGATTAAATCATAATAGTATACTGTATTCACTTCCATGATCGTATATAGTAATAGAATTATCTTTAACGTAATTTGTGAATATGAAATATAATTAGACATGGACGAAGTGACTCTACTTCATTCGTATCTAAATTATGAAAATATCGAGTTACGCAAGACGCTCTCTCTCTCTCTCTCTCTCTCTCTCTCTCTCTCTCTCTCTCTCTCTCTCTCTCTCTCTCTCTCTCTCTCTCTCTCTCTCAATCCCAGACGAACCTCCCACTCTCGTACAGCGGAGTAATGTTGTGTACAGGTGTCCTAGCGTGTAGAGAGCCCACGTAAAGGTGTAGTTATAATGACTGTGTTCTACAGGATGCTATGCACCACCCGCTGAGCGTGACGGCCTTGGGGGGCATTGGCTTGATGCTCAACGCTGTCGTCTTCTGCCTCATCGGCGGTTAGTCCTGCCTGCTTGCCTCTCTCTCTCTCTCGTCTGGACCAGCACTTAGTGGACCAGCGGTACACTTAGTGGACCAGCGGTACACAGTGGACCAGCGGTACACAGTGGATCAGTGGTGCACAGTGGACCAGCGGTACACAGTGGACTAGCGGTAATGTCATGGACCAGTGGTATACAATGCATTAGCGGTCCTGCAGGGTACATGCTAGACCAGCGGTACACAGCGGAACAGTGAGTGGTTCTGTATGGTACACACTGTACTAGTGGTACACAGTGGAACAGTGGTCTTGCATGGGACACAATGTGGACCAGCGATATGCAGTGTGGACCTGCGGTTCATATCAGGTCTAGATTTTTGCTCTCTAAATTTAAGCGGGTGTGAAAACCTGATGTCTGAATTTTCAATGTTTCAAGTAACATTTGAATGTAAGATGTATGAATGTTTATGTGTATGACTGTTTGATGTTTAACATTTGTTCGATGTACATTTACAGATCGAATGTATGATGGTTGAATGTGTAATGTTTCCAATGTTTAAATTCTAAATAATGTGACGTGCGATGTTGAAATGTCTGTTTTTTTCCAATATCTGGTGGATGAATGTTTTCTTACCTTGTTCAAATGTCTCATTATATACTTTGTGTATTTGATATAACCAAAACGTCGGAAAATTTCACACGTGTGTGTTTGTCATTTAGATATCTTTGCATTCAATATTTGAATCTTTTCGATGTTTAAAGTGATAGTTCGTAGCCAATCATCATCACAACGTGTCATGATCATTGATTGAATGGTGTGTTGTTAAGTTTATTCACTACTCTGTGTTGGCTAATAATAGATTACGCATTTAAACATTCTTTAAAACGTTTTGATTAATGATATTCTCCTGTTCGTGTGTACAATGTTTATGTGAACATTTAGTTTTAAGCTTATGAATGCTTGCGAGTTCTTTTATGAGTTTAATATATATAAATGAACCTTATCTTGTGTAGAAAAAAAATATAGTTGTGTGATGTGTGAAAGAACGTGTGAATATAAAAGTCTGTGTCTGGGCGGAACATAAAATATCTAATGTGTGTAAATATTTGGATGCTGGAAGTCATATTTAGCAAAAAAAAAAAAAAAAAACCAGAGGTCGGTATATAATCTACTGGTTGTTGGTGAGGTTCTGAGTGTTTGGGATGGGGCAGTTCTTGCAGCAGTCTGTACGAAATGGGATGGTGTGGTGACGGTGCCGAAATGCAACACGGGGAAGAGTGATGCGAGATATCTACCAGGGTGACGGTGGTGAGGATGGTGCGGGGTGGGTGAGAATCGTGAGGATCAACGTGTCAAGTGGCTCTTAATCCTAGGTGGTGTAAAGGGAGACGGAGGATGATCTTGACTACCTATTTTCATGCACTTCTCCCAGCAGTCCCAGTGGTGGATAGGGAAGGTAGACCAGATGGGAGATCATTAAAGTTCTGTATATGTTCTTGAGTTCAGGTGCGGGGGGTTAGGGTGTCCTGAGTTTACGAAGAATACAGAAACGATATCTCTATTCCACGATGGTACTAAGGTGTACCTACTAGCTTAGTTCATCCTTCAAATTGTCACCAAAGAGAATGATGGAAGTGGACTGGGACCCAGTGAGACAATACGAGTGTTAGGATATATATATATATATATATATATATATATATATATATATATATATATATATATATATATATATATGGTTGAGGGCAACACAGACGTGTACGACGACGGTCGTGGGTTGATTGACAAATGACGTGGTTGGGTGTGGTGCAGTTCTGAGGGCTGGTGAAGGTGGGTCCTAGAGAAAGACGTGGACTTCAGTTGTTGTTGTCTGGGGAAATACTAGTGTCAGAGCCATCGACGTAACTTCCATCGGTAGGGTAGGTCTCTACTTCGTTTGAAAGGGTGAGGGAGCACAAGATGTGAGCCACAGAACTCTCGCGTCTTTATCAATACAGTCTTGGTCGCTGACGATGCAGTGGGCGATAGAGGTCTTCAAGTCTCACGAAACTGCTGATGATCAAAGATACATGCAACGTCTGTGTACACGTTATCTGAAGACGGAGCTTTGGAGCAGACTGGGTAATCGGGGAGATGGTACTGAGAGTCGTAAGAATGCGAGAGACAAGTCTTGATGACTTGGGTAGTGGGGACACGTACGAAGGCGTCCAGTCGACAGCAGGACACTGCAGCTGCTGGAGAGAGGGACTGATGAAGGAGCAGAGGGGATCAACCATCCCCTCTGCTTGTATATAGGAGAAATCGTTGTGCATTTTCGTGTGGTATGATACAACGCTTCACCTTGAGGCTCTCATCATGAGATGTCAGCTCGAGGCTGTGAGACTGTCTGGCGACTTCAAATCCTTGCAGTGACTCAGGGGGCGTCAGATGGCAGGTGATGTCAAGGTGAGGGAGGGAGTCTCTCGCAGAGGGTGGCGAAGGAGTTGCTCAAAAGCCGAAAGGCTTCTCCGTGAGAGAAGCAATTAACACAGGGAGATAGGAGGGGAGTGTATTTGCACAAACCACTCGACACCTTCACCTTCCTCTGCCACTGTTGTCGGACCGTTTCAAGTGCTGTAGCTTGGTAGGGGGATGTCATTTCTCCGCGGTGCATATCTGGGGTGGAGGAGGGGTGGATGACTGTGACAGAGGGGCCTTGTTGAGGTTAGCGTTTGCTGTGGTAGAAGGACCGGTCTCGCCCGCTGCAAGGCTTGATCCAGAGCACATCAGGTGTGTGAAGTCTTGCAGATCTCTCGGGGATAAAGCAGCGGTTGTGGGCCTCTGTGATGCCTTCCTGACGTCCTCTGTGTAGCATGAGTAGATCGTGAGGGTGTTGCATGATGGCGAATGTTCCCCCGTGTCATTAGGGATGGCAGAGGTCGCATGCGGTAATGTCTTAGTCTACGGACAGCGTGGAGGTTCACATTTATTCTACCGAGTCTCCCTCCCTCCTGCAGGTTACACCCACCACCAGGGCTGCTTCCTGGAGATGCGGGACGCGGGCAGCGTGTGGGTGGGACGACAGGTGACCCAGGAGGACGTCCAGACCGGCAGACGGATGCTCTCCTCCAGGAACGACAAGTCAGGCACCGACGACCCTCACAGGGCACGACAAGTGATCAAGGAAGTCCTCAGGGATAACTGCGGTGCGTCTCCAGCAACTCATATAGATAGATAGATAGACAGATAGATGGAGAGAGAGAGAGAGAGAGAGAGAGAGAGAGAGAGAGAGAGAGAGAGAGAGAGAGAGAGAGAGAGAGATTTCCACACTGGGGCATAGTCTGACAGACGTGTAGGAGATATGTACATGCCTACTGTTTTCGGGTGTATGTACGTATGTACAAGTCACTCACTTTTGGTTTCTGATGTACAGGTCTGGTGCTCGTCGAGATATGTGCAATCGTGGTCTACTGGAACAACAGCGGTACCTTAGCTCTGTACATAGACCCAGCCCTGGCAGTGACTTCGGCAGCACTCCTCGCCTGGTTTAGTTACCCCTACGGTACGTCATATGCTTTAGTTACCCCAACACAAAACAACGTTTTCTCTAATCCCATTTCAGATGAACGTTTTCTGTGTACGGTAAACGATACCCCTTGCTATTATATATTCAACATATTCGATCCAAAATACAAATCTGAAGCTAATTAACACTATATAATGTACGAAACACACGACTTACTCTATATAGTAACAAAATATTACTTTCCCACTACAATAACATTAAGATAAGAATAATGGAGCGAATGACTTTACCATACGAATTTTTATGACCAACTATTGTTATATGCGAATGAGTCAGAGAGTTGTAAGCACTTATAACAGTCATTAAATGACTGTACATGGAAAGAGACTGAATGGGGAAGTACTTTTTCTTTCTCCCTCTCTCTCGTTACATCATTTCCATATGGGTTGCTGGCATCAGAATACAAAAATGCACTCTACTTCATTCGCAGCACTTGAGAACATGTATCTCTCACATCTAGTTATTCTCCATTTTCTGTTATTTCCTTTCAAACAAAGAAAAAAAAATCACGTCTCCATTACACTTGTACAATACTTTGGCTCCGAGTTGGAACACCACCATCGCTCGAGAATGTACCTGACGGCTTCTATCTATATCTTAATACATCGTTCCAAGCTGGCACCGCAGCTGTATTTGAGGGAGTAACTTCCCTCTCTTTACCAGGGTTGTGTCCTATTGTTTACTGTCTTTCTTCTCTCCATAACCTCCCGTCATCTTGTGGGCATATGTTCTGTGATGACGATTATATCATTCACACGTTTCAACTCACTCGCCCGTCCCATCCTCAATGTAACACCCTCTCTCTCATTCTCGCTCTGAACTTCTATTTTCCTCTCTCACTTTTCAGCCCGTGCGGCATCTCGGAACGGGAGGAACGGTTTAAATGTTAAATCCTACAGAACTAAGACTCAAATTTCTCCCTGTATTTCTTTTTAAGTGTCAATCGATGTTGCTGCTGTCTGTACATGTCCCAGTCACAAAACTTGGACCCATGGTACATGTCTGGCTGCTGCTTCCCTCAGCTTATGTGTCGCGACCAGCTATACGAGGATTGACCGTTATGTTTCCTCCTTCTTCCGTCAGATGTCAAAGCTGTGCAGTTCTCTACCTCCTCTCATCTTTCTCTCTTCCTATAACCTTTCTTCCCAGACAAATCTTTTCGTTCTTCGCTTGTCTTCTTTTCAAGCGAGCTGGCCTTAACTGGGGCATATATGTTGCTTGTGAAAAGTCGATCACTACATAGAAAATGTATCGGAAGAAAATGTAGGGACTATGTGCTAGCAACAAAATATCACTAACTAAATGATCTCTAGTGTTATAAGTAGGTTGACCTATGGATAGTTTAGTTCCTCGGTGACAGTGTGTTTCTAACACTAGTATCTGGTCCACTGCAGGGAGGGAGTGTTGCCACATCCTTCTCCAGACCATCCCGGGCCACATCAACGTGGAACAGTTCCAGTCCAGGATACTGGGCCAGTTCCCAGCCATCATCAACGTCCACCACCTCCACATCTGGACCTTCACCCCGGATAAGGTGGGTCATGTGATGTTACCTTAGGTTATGGAGACCAGAAAGGTCGGGGGATTCTTGGGGTGTGTGGTTATTCTGGTAAACACTCGTACCATAAGTGGTGACTTCCCTGTTGTACCCTTTTTCACATGACCTGTGTTGTAGGCTCTTGTATGCAGATGACTCTGTTGTAGCCTCTTGTAAACAGATGACCTGTGGTGTAGCCTCTTGTATATAGATGACCTTTGTAGCTTATTGTATACAGATGACCTGTGGTGTAGGCTCTTGTATACAGATGACCTCTGTTGTAGCTTATTGTATACAGGTGACCTGTGTTGTAGCCTCTTGTATACAGATGACCTCTGTTTTAGCCTTTTGTGTACAGATGGCGACACAAGATGGAGACAGGATAGTAGAGACAAAGGCTCCTCCCTACCCATCCAACATCGGATGTAAATCTAATGCACCCTTGTCCACATTCACAGCGGTGTATACCTTACCGACTCCTCACCCCTGCAACTCTCATGAACTCTCCTCTTATCCTGCAGGTGGTGGCGACGGCACACGTGGTCTTCAGCAGCCCCAGGGTCTACCTCTCCACCAAGACGGCCCTCAGGCAGTTCTTCCTGGACGAGGGAGTCACCCAGGTACGTGCCACTCACCAGGTCCTCCTGCCTTAAGTAGATGAGCTTCTGTCTCCTTCTGTGCCTCTCTTTACATTCTGATGGTCTGCTCTGAGACCTTGTCCTGACTATTCTATGACTCTTTCTCTCACACTATCTCTATCTCTCTGGATTCCTTCGTGTTACGCTTTCATTAACCTTCTCCCTTAGCCTTCCTTTGAGATACGCTTCTTCAGTACCTAACTTAGGCACACGTCTGAAAATCTTCACCTTATATACATCCCTGAAGTTCATCATATTGAAATTCCTGGCTGAAGTCTCTTATGTGAATGAATCTTTGACATTTTTACTTTGAGAATCGAAATCTTGATTATCCATCTGCAGTACTCCTCTGAAGTGCTTCTGAAGTCTTCTCAACACCCTCATGAAATCCTCTACTACCATTCATATCTCCCACTTCAATTCCACTCCAGTTCACGAACTCCCCCCAACTACCATCCACCTCTCGTTCTTCAGTTCCACTTCAGTTCTCACAGCTACTCTTCTTTTTTCTCTGTTTACTTCTGTGTATCACAATGACTCACGTCTTTTAGACTCACGCGACAGATATCGGCTGGGTCCTGTGTGTGTGTGTGTGTGTGTGTGTATGAGCGCGTTTATCCTCACGAGAATCTGTACGTGTTGCAGGTGACGCTACAGCCGGAGTTCATGACCAGGCAGCGAGGTGGTACCTCCGCTGACAACACCTTCTGCCTCCTGCGGTGTCAGAACCAGCAGTGCCACGAGAGGGAGTGTTGCCACTCGTGCTACCACCACCCACTCCTCTCGGCCGTCACCGTCCAAGGTAATGGTCTCTAGGGTCAGGGACGGGGCTAGTCTTAGGCTCAGGGACGGGGCTAGTCTTAGGGTCAAGGACGGGGCTAGTCTTAGGGTCAGGACGGGGCTAGTCTTAGGCTCAGGGACGAGGCTAGTCTTAGGGTCAGGGACGGGGCTAGTCTTAGGGTCAGGGACGGGGCTAGTCTTAGGGTCAGGGACGAGGCTAGTCTTAGGGTCAGGACGGGGCTAGTCTTAGGGTCAGGACGGGGCTAGTCTTAGGGTCAGGGACGAGGCTAGTCTTAGGCTCAGGGACGGGGCTAGTCTTAGGGTCAGGACGGGGCTAGTCTTAGGGTCAGGGACGGGGCTAGTCTTGGGCTTAGGGACGGGGCTAGTCTTAGGGTCAGGGACGAGGCTAGTCTTAGGCTCAGGGACGGGGCTAGTCTTAGGGTCAGGACGGGGCTAGTCTTGGGGTCAGGGACGAGGCTAGTCTTAGGGTCAGGGACTGGGGAGGCAATGTAGGGGACAGGAACGTGGCCAGTCTTGGAGTTAGACCAGGTGCTTGTCGTGTGACCACGACTACCACTGCAACACTACTGTTAGTAACATAACAACACCAACACCGTCACAATTATAACAACTTTTCTTCAGTCTGTGATATATGGCGAAGCTTTTGACAGCATCTGTTTCTGTTTCAGGTGGAGCCGTGTGTGGATCAGGTGAGGGTAAGTTTGGATCACATGAAGGAGTGTGTGGATCAGGGGAAGGGGCACCGGTAAGTGGATCACAAACAAATGTGTGTGGATTAGGTAAATTTGTGCATGGATCGGGAGAACACGTGTGTGGATCAGAACATGTGTGTGGATCAGGAGAACATGTGTATGGATCGGGGGAACATGTGTGTGGATCAGAACATGTGTGTGCATCAGGAGAACAAGTGTGTGCATCAGGGAAACACGTGTGTGGATCAGGGGAACATGTGTGTGGATCAGGGGAACATGTGTGTGGATCAAGGGAACATGTGTGTGGATCAGGGGGACATGTGCATGGATCAGGGGAAAGCGTGCCTGAAGCAGGTGAAGGTGTGGGTGGATCGGGTGAAGGTGTGTGTGGGTCTGGCGAAGATGGCTGTGAAGCAGGTGAAGAAGTATTTGGGTCAGGTGAAGGTGAGTGTGGATCAGGGGAATCATTGTTTGGGATGGGGGTAGGCATGTGTGGAACAAACGAAGAAGTTTGTGGATCAAAGGGCAGCATGTATGGATTAGGTGGCAGTCTGTGTGAATCAGGGGAAGGTGTATATGGTCTAGGTGACACTGAGCACCCAACCTCCACCTCACCTGGGCTCCCGGACGGCCCACAGGAACACCAAAGGAACACAACAGGAGAAGGCTCTGGGTCCGAGGCACCGGTGATGGCCTGTCACCATCCAGACAAGGAACACCTCTTGGCAGAGAGGGAGTGAACCAGCTGCCAGGCTCATCTCCAACCTGTACATCCGGAGTCTCAGCGCCCTTCTCCTCCTCCTCCTCCCTCAGTGGCGTTGTGGCCACAATAAGAAGCTTTCATGACACTAAGGCTATTATGAAACCTAAGACTCGACCAACCGTAGAAAATGCTGGACCTCCACCATTTTCTTTCTCTTCTAATGTTGAGGAACACCAAATGCCTTCAACAGTGAAATACGAAAAGACTAGACCCCTCTAGTGATGCAGTGATTACACACATTCTTCAGTGAATCACTAAAACACTCATATTTTGGATCAGTCGAGTGACGAGACATTCCAAGACAGAACAGACTTTTATGTGTAGTAAACGATTTTCTTCTAAATCATCGGCGTATTCCTACACATGACGCTGACTGGCTCCGACAGACGCCCGATAATAAAACCTTTCAGCCCTTTTATGCAGTGGATGACGTTCATATTTCCTGGTGTTGTGTGGATACAGTTCCTGGTTCAGAAAGGTGACCGTGGGGAGCCTCCATGCGGCCAATGACGGAGGAATAGCTTCGAGTGGCTCAGTATCTCAAGGGGAAGCATATGGTTCACCCTCAGCAGTACCTGGCTCCATCACTTAGGAGGATGAGTCTGCTGTAAGACTAGCCTTCACGATCCTTGGCATCGTATCGTGACTAAGTGCCAAAGCCTTTGAGGATAGGGTTACTCCATGGACTGTGCATAGTGGGGCCAGGAACGAGCCACAGCTAAACCCTCTGGTCACGGGTGGTGCAAGAGGGTATGAGATGCCACGACCAAGACAGACTACCGGCTATTTTGTTGGCGCTTGTTACGACTCCGGAACACATTTGAGGACTATGGAGTTTCTGTAGGACACTGATTCACACCAGCAGTAGGTGTGTGTGTGTGTGTGTGTGTGTGATGCCTTAAATGTATCATTAAGGTAAGCTGTATAGATATTAACGAGTGCGGTTTATATAAGAATAACTACCGGTGTGTGTGTGTGTGTGTGTGTAATCCATTATAAATATATGTAAACGAAAGAGATATTTTATTATCATCATTGGTCCACAGGGTCTAGGGGAAACGAGAGACTGAACGAAGGAGAAAGGAAAAGAGTGAGAGATACAAAGAGAGAGAGAGAGGAAGGCAATAAACAGTACTTCCCGCTCCTTCTTCTTTTAGTTGCCGCATTTACATACGCATTTTTCTGGGAATAATCCTCGTTTATCTTCGTTTCATGTGAGGCCCGGCCCACTTCCCTTCCACTCACTATTTCTTCCCGTTTTATCAATTCCTTCTTATTTCACGTCCTTGAAGACGTTCTGACACTGTGTCCTAAATTCGCCATGCCCTGAGCTATGTAAACACCTGGTGCAATCATGCTCAATAACAAACACGTTCTGCAAACTACAGTGACCTTCCTCTGTATTACTGTGAATGTTAACAACAGTCCCAGTGCCAGACACTTCTGTAACTTTATGACCAACATGTAATGTACCTCTGACCTCTCATACTACTTGCTATCAGTGTTAACGCGTTTACGACTGTACGCTACACTGTGTCCTGTTCCAAATACAGACCTCAGTGTATATGTAATGTATCGTGTATGCACTGTACAGCGAAAGCTAACGAAGATGCTCTACATATGTATGACATACCTTAAACTTGCTTTGTAATATGGAGATATTGTTACCTATGTTGCCAAATACAGACCTCAGTGTATATGTAATGTACAGCGTATACACTGTACTGCGAAGGTTCTCTATATGTATGACGTATCTTAAATTTGCTTGGCATTACGAAGATATTGTTCCCTATGTTGCCGTCAGCATCACTCACTCTCCTGTAAATGTATATCATGGACATGATGCATTTTTGAAACTCCCTCCATCCTTAACTCTCACTATACGTGTACCTGAACGTTCTTCTGTTTAAAAGTGACAGCTGCAACACATCAGTTGCCGCTCAACGCTTTATCATGATCGCCAACACCTCTGCCAGGTAAGTACCACTCCTCCATTCATACCGTCATCTTTGTTAAGTATAGTGGCACAAAAACACGTTTTAATCTTCATTATTTGCGACCACTGAATACACATCGCACAGGGAATGACTCCCTCGCAAATAACAGGCTTAAGACTCAAGTTACAGTCATTCCGAGCTCTCCTTCCCTCCACACTATCAGATTCCTGCATCGCAACCAGCAAAAACCACCTCCGCGCTGCCTCACCTACCAGTACTGTGTCATCAGCATATAACAATACCCAGGGAGTTCCGTCCCTGGATCAGTTAAAGCTGATTCATTGCTACTGGCTTCTCTCGTTGCCTCATCAAGATAAACAATGAACAGACAATCGTGCAGTTCACTCGTCTCTGGTCCACCTCCTCCACCTGAACATCAAGTCTCAATACTTGTGTCCTTTAAACTTGTGTATTCTCTCGTGATTTTCAATGATGAAACATGAGGTCAAGGAGAAAGGTGTTGTTCATTCCTCCTGCTATGAACACCGTAAAAAAAGAAGTCTGTTTTGACCCACATATCCCCACTCACATGGCTACCTGACATAAGCTAGATGTGTGTGTGTGTGTGTGTGTGTGTGTGTGTGTGTGTACAAATACACAGGAGTAAAGACATGGCACATACATACATGGTTAAGAGACGGGGTAACACGGGTGTAAAAACTTTTTCCGCCCATTCACTGAACCTTCCCCCCACCACCACCAGGAGAGGTGGATGACCAGCTGGGTAATGTCTCGCCCACACCATTTAGCTGGTGGGAAAGTGAATACCGAGACTGAACTACGGATCACCTCAGGGTCTGCCTCACCCCCAGCAGACACAGCTCATATCGGGGGAGGAGGAACTGCCCGCCGGAGGGGGAACCACCTTCCTTGGTGGCGGGCGACCCGACCCCCGGTAGCCAGGTCGTGTCAGGGTCAACGGGGTCAGTGTCAGCGGTGCCTCAAACGACTGTACCACCCGCCTCCTGGTGACACGCCTGAGGGTAATTACTGCCGGAACTTGTGGCTGTGTGTCGCCTACTGTGCTGCCGTCACCACCGCTAGGGCCTCCACCATCTCCACCACCAACGCCTACCCTCCAACACACAGGACAGCCGCGCCATCACTCGCTCCCAACAGCGTACGTAATTACGGAGAGGCCGGGAGGAGATAAGGGTCAAAATGTGACCGTCGGTGTCTTTTCTGAGGTCAGGGGGTCACACTTCTGACATGGGGGAGGGAAGGGTAGGGTTGAGGATGGGGGTCGGTCAGCCAGTAGGACGGGGTGAGGTGGTCCCTCCCTCCCTCTCCAGCGACAGATGTCGTCTGCTATGCCTCGCCCCCTCCCACCTCTACTGCTGCTCACGATCCTCACAGACCATACAGTCAAACCCTCTGCTATAGCAGGTGCAACTTGTCTCCACAGTCGATACTAAATACATTTGACCCAAGACAGACCACCTCAGCTCATGTCAGCCTTTCTTCAGCTTCACCAACCATCGACTCTGGATGCTTCAGTCATTTACAGTCAAAGTCTTCCTCTTTGCAAAATTGTGTATCTTCCCTCTACCACGTTACTCCATGGGTCCCAGTTCTCATCTACTATCACAAACAGCCTCGTTAAGACTTAATGGTCTGTTGCTGTCTGGATTTCAGTGTATGATGATGTTTATAGAGCGTACAGTGGGTATAGTACATCGACATGAGAGGGTGACAGGTGGGCCCGAGTGGGGCCCAGGAACCCGGAGGGTACCCCCTCTGTCAAAGGGGGAGGGAGGGAGGGAGGGAGGGAGAGGTCTAGGATACATGAAATACACGATACATAATTACAGGAGAGTGAGTGATGCTGACAGCAACACAGGCAACAAAATTTGTGTAATACAAAACAAGTTTACATTATGTCTCACATATACAGAACATCTTTCTAACATTACAATAACACTGAACACACAAACAAATTACAAATACACTAAGGCGTATACTTGAAACAGGACACACTGTAACGTACAGTCGTTAACACTGATAACAAAATGAAAGTACAAAGATAAATTACATAGAGGACAAGTAGTTACAGAATATACTGACACTGGGTCTGTTGGTGTAACACTGACAATAATACAAAGAAGGTCAAAGGTACATTACACATACGACATGTAGTTATAGAACATGCTTGTACGGGGCATAATTACACCAGGTGTTTACATAGCTCAGGATATGGCAAATTTTGGATATAGAACCAGGATGTCTTTTAGGGATACTACATCAGTAATCACAAAGCTGTCGAAACAGGAAACTCTGGAGGTCTAAAATCACTGATTTTTGGCACAGTCGCTAATACAGTGTCCTTGTTTATATGTTCATCAGGTACAGGACATGGAGTCGGTATCTGGAATGTTTAGGATTACTGTGTCCTCGCGACTTGCTACATGTGTTCTTGTGCCCTAGGCGTATTCTGGTAGCTATATTACCACACTGTCTCGTAAGATGGGTCCAGTGCCTTCCATAGTGATGCTACCTTTAGTCCTAAAATTACCCTAGTGAACAACACTACAGCTACTCCGTCTTTCGTAATCTCTCAAAGAGGTTTTCTTCCTCGCGGGCAAATGGGGGTCTGGTCAGGGAGGACTATGCCAGATTCGACCAAGTCTGGTGTAAGAGGCCGAGAAGGCATGTTTAGTGAGGTTATCTATCTAGTCATAAGGCTTATTATGCCCGACATGAACGTCACATCACAACCAGACAGTAACGTTGCGGAAGACTTTTGAGACAACGATCATCATCATTCGCCAGACGTCTTCTCGTTAGCAGCGACGCCTGACGCGTCCGTCCGCCCAAGCGAGACCCTTTCACTTCACGCTTCCGGATATTCCCACCCGCATACCCACCCACCTCCGTCAGCCATGCCCGCTGGCCCTGTGGCTTTACCCCGCGCCCTCTGGGTACATTCTACCCACAGCTTCAATCATATGTACCCCCCCAACATCCAGTAGATTCACACCTGCACGTAATCAAGTCCCAATTACACTTCTATGAATGTTTAAAATCTAAGAACAGTCCTGGCAACATTGAAGTCTTCAGAACCGTCCTGGCAACACACAATGAACTTCAGAACCGTCCTGGCAACACACATGGAACTTCAGAACCGTCCTCGCAACACACGTGGAACTACAGAACCGTCCTGGCAACACACATGGAACTTCAGAACCGTCCTGGCAACACACATGGAACTTCAGAACCGTCCTGGCAACACACATGGAACTTCAGAACCGTCCTGGCAACACACATGGAACTTCAGAACCGTCCTGGCAACACACATGGAACTTCAGAACCGTCCTGGCAACGCGCATCCATCAGACAGCTGTCAACACTCGGCATCATCTTCACCTCATCACCCCTCGCGGACCACACACCAGCCCACCTCTCTCCCCTCACATTCCCCGTCCCCTCCTCCACCCACCCCAAGCGGCCACTCCCACACGGCGGAACTCGCCTCTTCCGTAACTCAACCCCTCATGCGCTAATTACTGTGTTTGTTTTGTCTCTCGTCCGGCCGCACCGGGAGACGACAGGTCGACCACCCTTGACTTAAGCCCGCGTCAGGTTACCCCGACGTCGGCGGCCGCGGCGGTGAAGACGAGGCAATGTGGCCACAGATGATATTATATGTCATGTGATACACAGAAGACTGGCCGGTAGGAGGAGGAGGAGGAGGGAGAAGTCAGCGGGAGGGGGAGGGAAGACAGAGGACATAGACATCACCAAATCTCCAAGGCGGAGGGCCTGACGAGTGATGTGCTGAGGGCGTAGGGCAGTGTGGGCGTGGGATAATGTAGGTGTAGGGTAGCGTGGGCGTGGGATAATGCAGGTGTAAGGTAGCGTGGGCGTGGAATAACGTAGGTGTAAGGTAGTATAAGGTGTGGGTTAGCGTGGGTGTGGAGTGGTGTGGATGTTGGGGGGTAGTGGTTGGTGAGGGAGCAACTCCTGCTGGACCAGCCAGCCAGCAAACCTGCCAGCCTCACGTGGATGGTATAAGAACCTAACCAACCCCTCCCTCTCCTGATGTCCCCCCACCATCACCAGTTCCTCCCGTTTTATGTCGTGCTTAAAAGCTTACGTGTATTTACTGACACCGTCCCTCCCTCATGCTCATCTTTCAATTACAAAACTACAGAAGTGGATACACAACCACGACCCATATTTTTTTCCCCCAGTGTTATAATACAAGCTGGAGGGTAAATTCCCCTTGAGAGTCAGAAGCCTCATATTGTCAACAGTCTAAAACCTGTTTTCATACTGATGGCTAAACCTAAATGCTTTTACTACTTCTGAAAAAGATCTAATACTCCATAACAATGTTTCTGTGCACTTCGTTCAGTAGAGACGAAGGTATTTTTACGCTTCGTTCAGCAGAGACGAATCTTTCTCTGGTCTTTTGCCAAATAATCTTTGGATAACTCTTCAGTTTCACCGTATCACTTTCACACTCCCTGGTTTCATCGCCTCAACTCCCCTTATAAAAAGCACATCTCTTTGGTTTCAAGTACAAAAAAAAAATATAATACAATAATACTCGCAAGTTTGACACGGGCGATTACGTCTCTCGACACCCCAATTGCTCTGGAAACTTATACATTATTCGGAGTTTAACCTAGGCTTCTCTTCCACTCATAACTTACGAGGATAAACATCATCTTCACAAGTGTCTACTGTTCCCATTAAACTACCATAAAACACTGTCATGACCTTACATACACAGTATGGGTTTTACTCTGGCCATGCTCCCGTAGCTCTTTCTTTCGTTGCTCAAGACAATGACTTAACAGTTGCCATCGACAGAGATTGGTGTTAGGCTTTTCTCGCCAAACTTCTCCTGGATGGCTTTCCCTAACTCTCCAACCCCTTTGGAGTCCACCGCATCTCCACATTAGTATATGGCTAACACTATGTGCTCCCTTGAATGCTGGTGTGTCTTCGTGCCTCTTCCTCTTCCTTGATGATAATACACAACAATGACCTCAAAATACTCAAGACGCAATATAAAGCAATACACGGATAACGGTAATCCCTGCATCAACATTTCCTGTTGCTCTGGAAGACAAGACTGGCTTCGCTCGCCCCCTAAAGTTTACCCGAGTGTCACTTCTTGTCTCGGTGTCCTTCAGGCCACAGAATTATAACACAGATCTTTACACATGATGCTGAAGGGTAGAGGAAGTGTCCAACACACACACACACACACACACACTCCCTCCCTCAGCCTCAAGAACCCAGATGCAGCGAAGAGTATGATGCGGTTGTCCCCTCCTCCCGGCACTTGAGAATGCAAATACATTGTCATTTATCAAGCCCTAGAGGAGCTGGGATTTGGGAACTGCAAAGCAGCAATCTGCAAGAATCCACATATCCCAAGAATTCACCTGGCCTGAAAAAGTATTGTACTGGTCCAGGTAAATTGGCACATAAACTATCCGCTCTACTGCCATTTCCTAACGTACAGGGACGATCCTGTCTATTGGGTATGGATTATTTAATTCGTAAACCTTGACGTATGATGTAAATTGCAAATTGCGATAGACTGTTGGGTCCCGAGGTGCATGTCATCCATCATCTGACCGTCCAGCACTAGCAATCACCTCATCACCACCGCCTCCTTACCCTCCTCCTACTTTCCTACCTCACTCCTCCTCCTACCCTCACCATCCTACCTTCCTCCTCCTCCTACCCTCGCCCACCTAGGTTCCTCCTCCTCCTACCCTCGCCCACCTACCTTCCTCCTCCTCCTCCTACCCTCGCCCACCTACCTTCCTCTTCCTCCTCCTCCTCCCTCCACCCCTGGCCCACTCTCTGAGGTCCTCCACTCCTGTACGCCCCCATCTCAAGTGCCCTTCTCTCCAAACACTCCTGAGTGCTAGTGTAACTCCTCCAAGTCCTGAGTGCTTGTTTGTAACTACTCAAAGTCCAGAGTGCTTTCTTGTAACTCTTCAAAGTCCTGAGTGTTTGTCTGTAACTCCTTAAAGTCCTCAGTGCTTGCTGTAACTCCTCAAAGTCCAGAGTGCTTGTCAGTAACTCCTCAAAGTCCTTAGTGCCTACTGCAACTCCTCAAAGTCTTGAGTTCCCTCTCTCGGCTGCGGGTCAGGTTCATACAGTGAGGTACAGGGGGTCGTCACCGGCCCTGAGGGACGGACGGGGCTGAGTTACGTACCCTGGGACAGTGAGGGACAGGCGGGCATTACGGTCAGCCGAGAGGCGAGTTCCTTAATTTAAGGCTATGTTGTTCTTGCTCTAGAGGGCAGGTGTGAAGGACAGGTGTGGTGGACATGTGTGGAGGACAGAGGCGTGGAGGGCAGAGGTGTGAAGGACAGGTATGGAAGACAGGTATGGAGGGGGGGGTGTAGGGCAGGCGTGGAAAGCAGGCGTGGAGGGCAGGTGTGTAAGGCAGGTGTGTAAGGAGGGTGTGTCAGGCAGGTGTGGAGGTACGTGTGTCGGGCAGGTGTGTGAGGCAGGTGTGTAAGACAGGTGTGGATGTTGTTCCACAATGTTGGTAGATTTCCTAGCGAAAAAAAAATCTTATTCGGAAATCATCAATGAAATTATATAGGAATTCTCCGTCCCCACTGTCGTCCTAAACGGTCATCATCATATCTGTCAAGATGGAGTAGCTTACCCAGCGACACAGACGTAGAACGGGAAGTTTACAGTTCAATTTTACATTATTCGTAGTCAAGATAAACATAGACAAAGCATTTCAATGAGAGTATGGGTGAAGGGCACATAGCTAAGGGTAGGTGGAGGCCAGTATGGAACGTACAGTGGGTACATTACATCATGGGTGAAGGGCACATATCTAAGGGTAGGTGGAGGCCAGTATGGAGCGTACAGTGGGTACAGTACATCATGGGTGAAGGGCACATATCTAAGGGTAGGTGGAGGCCAGTATGGAGCTTACAGTGGGTAC
The DNA here is from genome assembly GCF_036320965.1 of Panulirus ornatus. NCBI lineage: Eukaryota > Metazoa > Arthropoda > Malacostraca > Decapoda > Palinuridae > Panulirus > Panulirus ornatus. The sequence continues at coordinate 35,423,103 of NC_092224.1, forward strand.
AGTACATCATGGGTGAAGGGCACATATCTAAGGGTAGGCGGAGGCCAATAAGGAGCGTACAGTGGGTACAGTACATCATGGGTGAAGGGCACATATCTAAGGGTAGGTGGAGGCCAGTATGGAGCGTACAGTGGGTACAGTACATCATGGGTGAAGGGCACATATCTAAGGGTAGGTGGAGGCCAGTATGGAGCTTACAGTGGGTACAGTACATCATGGGTGAAGGGCACATATCTAAGGGTAGGCGGAGGCCAATAAGGAGCGTACAGTGGGTACAGTACATCATGGGTGAAGGGCACATATCTAAGGGTAGGTGGAGGCCAGTATGGAGCGTACAGTGGGTACAGTACATCATGGGTGAAGGGCACATATCTAAGGGTAGGTGGAGGCCAATAAGGAGCGTACAGTGGGTACAGTACATCATGGGTGAAGGGCACATATCTAAGGGTAGGTGGAGGCCAATAAGGAGCGTACAGTGGGTACAGTACATCATGGGTGAAGGGCACATATCTAAGGGGTAGGTGAAGGCCAGTATAAAGCGCACAGTGGGTACAGTACATGGACATAGGAGGGTGACAGGTGGGCCCAAGTGGGGCCCTGGGATCCAAAGAGTAACGTGGACACGAATGAGACCCAGGGTGAGACCCAGGGTCCTAAAGAGTAAATCCTAAATACAATAAAATTCTGCAAAACGTTCTAAAACGATTTGTTTTTTCTTCTGTCATTGGTCATAGTAAAATGGTTAACAAGTTCAGAGTAAAATAACTGAACACATCTGAACACAAAATGCGACGTACGAAATCAGTTATCGACCTGGAGTTATAATTATTCTGAAGATAAAAAATACGAAAAGAAATGGCTGCAGTGGTAATATTCATACATCATAAAATTCAGAAAATAGTGGGCATAACTCCGTGAACATTGTAGGAGAATGAAAATAACAATATTCAGCCTAAAACGGTTGAAAGGTTCAGGTATAAATTACCACAGTTCCCCCTGGGCCAATAAGTACATGGCTATACCTATACATCCTCTTTATGAAGAATTCGTCAGACGACGTTATTGACGACGGTCTGACAACATGAGTAACAGAGTACATCTGGCCGAAGACAAAGACTGGCTAAAAGGAGGGATCTGAATGATTGCATGTGAGATATTATCTGTGACGTGATGCCAGACAGTATATATACGTAACTATACACACTATTTCTCTCTCTCGTACTATGTGTGAGTAATATCTATCCATGCGTTTATGTATTATCCTTACCCTCTCATGGACTGTGCATGGCTGGATCATTTACATAACTGCTTCCTGGTTCCCTCAAACTAATCGTAAACTCTCTCTCTCTCTCTCTCTCTCACTCACTGCTACTGCGGTTGGCTTTCAGTCCACAAACATACCTAACATCTCACACATAACACTTGACAACACGTAACTCTATACGACTCGTTCTTCGCAACTAACCCTATATTTACCTGTGGTGAACGCTGCCCGGCCTGTTGGCAAAATCTTGCAGGTACTTACGCATACTATGTATCTCTATTTATATATTCCATGGCAGTGAATGGAACCAGAGAAGCGAAAGTGAGTCATAGGGTGGGTTAGGGGGCGAAGGTTCGGGAATACTGAAGAATGGAGAGATCGTTATCTGGGAGGGCATAAATAGGTATGTTTGAAGACAGGGTTGTGCGGAGGAGAGTGGACGTATTGGAAAAGAAATGTTTGAGAACAATGTGTGGTATAAGTTGGTTTGATCGAGTGAGTTATGAAAGGGTAAGAAGGACATGTAGTAATAAAACGAGTGTAGATGTGAGTTGAAGAAAGCGTGCTGAAACGGCTCGGAGACATGAAAAGAATGGGCGAGGAAAGGTTGACAAGGATGATATACGTGACAGAAGAGAAGGGATTAAGGAGAACGGGGGACATAATATCGGAAATGAAACGATCGAGTGAAAAAAGTTTTGAGCGATCGAGGGCTGAACATGTAGTAGGATGAAACACGTGCGCGGGATAAAGTGAATTGGAACGATGTGGTATATGAGGGTCGACTTTTTTTTTTTTTTTTGAGGAAGGGCCTCATCCCGACTCCTCTTCCGTTCCCTCTAAATTCATTTATTCTCACACTATACTAATCTTCACTCAGACTCTCCTGGTATCTGTGCACACAAGCCACTTTATCCCAAGTCTGCTCTTTTCAACTACTCTTTTATACTTACAACAACTCTTTCACTCATATATCATTTCCTCTTTTCCTTAAACCATCTGATCTGGTACCTGCTGGTGACCCTATATTTGATAGTGACCTATTACGACCAACTTCAAACCGTTAACCCGGCACGACCTCGTCTCTGCAAGTGGTTTAACACGTCCAAGTACCTGCTGATGACCTAGCATGACCCCGTGCATGCTGGTGACATAGTACAACCTCACACCACCTGGTTACCCAGCACGACCATGTACCAACACGACTCTGTACCAACATAATCCACGAAATTTAAATCCCATCACCAAATTTCCCATTATTTTCTTATAACCTGAAATTCAGCGATGATAATACACTCCAAGAAACATGAGATATCGAGGATGACATACAAATAATCAAATGATATATTCTCACCTCATGAAAATGTCAGAATGGAGTTTTGCTCCGTCACTGCAAACGATGGCTGGGGTCAACGCCATTTTTGGTCCAGGAGGTAAACAAACTTCAGTCCTGGACGTCCAGAGCTGCGCGAAGAATGATTCCAACGTCGTATATATTACTTGTACATAGTCCTCAGCCCTGCTAGGTCTTCTCAAAACACACTTCTTGTGATCCGAATCTCCTCTACGTTCCATATCACATTGAAAAAATATTCACTAAAGGTAGAACTGCCGATAGTAGACTAAAATAGTACTCGTCTTAGCCCGTCTGACGCCTAAACTTCTGTTTCCAGACAGTTAACTCCTGTGAGGAAAATATTAAAAAGGATACGTAACATTGGCATTTTTGCATTATCCTGAGGGTGTTGTAGCTGGGCGACGCACGTAGCGCCATCCAAGGTGTGAGACATCGACTGAAAGTGATACTCACAGAAAATGGTTACCATTGTCATAGCAGAAAACAGCCTTATGATTAAGAGTAACTATAATACCCAAACACATTGTTTAGATAGTGGTAACAAATAGTGATTTTCTTCTATAAAATGGAGATTTAGCATGGAACTCTATGTTGACTGCAAGACATATATGTTAGTTATTTATCATGATAATTTCAGTTATCATGCTGTTATGTATTTACAATAATCTATACCTCTAGATGTGGTTTTAATTCCTTTTTTATTCAAACTTTTGACCTCACGAGTGTGAGGATTGGAGAATTTGTGAACAAAAGTAAATTGTTACAGATGCAGTAAATGAACATTTTCTCATACAGCATTCTGTGCACACATTCGTTTCACTGAACAGTACTAATGTACACCATTCAATGTTTACAGTGTACATATACTACGGACATCAGTTCTGTCGTGGTTTAGCTTTGCGACTCACCAGTCTCAATGGCCCAGGTTCGACTCCTGGACAAGGCAGCAATCAGCTTACAGCCAACGTAGCTGTTCATCCTCTCCTTTGAGACTGGTCGATGGATGGGAACTTAGTGTAAGCTGTGGTGTTCATACGTATACATAAGGTTTAAGAGGCGGAGCAGGACGAATGTAAAACTCTCCCCGTAACACACAAATAGCAGTCATATCTACAAATATGCCACACAACATATACACACCCATGAATTTCCCTTGGAGCCATTATCAGAACTCGACGCCGTCAACATAACTAATCATTACGAACGAAACGCTCAGAGGTGGCGCCGCTGGCGTTGCACCACACAAGTAAAAAGGAACCCATTTTCTTTCTCTTTTTTCTTTTTTGTATACTAGTTGTCATAAGTCAGTATCGACGACACGTGAAATTTACTAGACTTGGGAATGCTTTACCCTGAATTCCTTGGTTCCGAGTTGTATTTTTTTCTTTTAACTTTGAAGTACGTTTTGTACACACGAAGGGAAAGTTTAAAATAGGTAGCTGAGGTTTTTGGAGTACACCGAAGAAACTCAACCAGAATATCATATATACGGAAGATAAAGTGAACCTTAACGGTATGGTGGGGAAGAATTATGCATACATTTACATTAGTGTACGCCTGTGACGAGGGATGAGTGAGTGGGTATAGAAAGAGCTATTGAATGTTGTCCGCGCTGCAGAGGTCAACGCTCCCTCCTCCTGTACTCAGCGCAGGACATGCCGAGGTGAGGACTCTCGGGTATGATCAATGCTGATCCAACAGAAAATGATTCGACATCGACACATTAAATTGCTTACATTCCTCAAACACCTTGTATGTATTACGTTAGCCAGAATCGTATTAAAGTATCATGTACCTATTTATTTCTTTCATTGTACTTTGCCGTTTTCCGCGTTAGCGAGGTAGCGCCAGGAGTTGACAAAGGAAAGGCTCATAGGGGTTGATGTAAATTAGAATTTAGCGTATATAATAAACCGACAAATGTTTGTTAATATAATTACTATTACTCTTCTCATCACAATGTTTCTTTGGGCATTTCGCATATGCAGTGCAGAATTCATTAATGATGAACTCTGTAATATCTATGATACTGCTTACAGACTACAGTGTCCCAAATAGATTGATAGATAGTTTATTGACCACAAATTTAAAAAAATAAAGTTTATAATACAAGTGAGCATGCAGTTGTCTACATGAGAATACTTCGAGTCTTAATAACATATGAAATGAATTCAGTTATACAACTCAAAAAGCAAATGCAAGCAGAGAACATATCACAGAACATAAAGATAATAAGTGCTTTTGAAATCATAGATTTTGAAATGCCTTCCATATCTCTGTATGCACTATGCAAACTCGTTTAGCTCAGATGAACTACGCTACAAACTGTAGCAGAGTTAGCTCTCTTTATCAACAATTTCTCCATGGTTGACACATTATATTGCTGGTGTATATGCAATGTCCTAATACATTCTTCTCGTACATGTCTTTCAGTCTGAATATGGCCACATGAACACAATTGTTCCACCTATTGGTAGACGACCCTTCCCTTTCCTGTTCCACCTTTTGGTAGACGACCCTTTTCTCTCCTGTTCCAACGCCCCTCTTCCACGACCGGTGAGCGTGGCTACTTAACAGCCATCGTGTCCATCATGTCCGTTCCTGCTCGTTTACCTTAATTTGAGAACTATTCATATGATGCAAAGCTAATTCTGGATTTATAGTCTCATAAACTTAGGCTATTAGAATCTGAAGATGTTATTTTCAACTCAATGCCATCCAGAGCGCTTCGAATATCATCGACATCGCTTGATGACAAATCACTTATATATCGAGGAGATACTATTATGATTCAAAGTCATACGTATATCATGGGTAAGAGGATTGTCTACCATGGGCTAAAGGATCGTCTACCATGGGCTAAAGGATCGTCTACCATTGGCTATAGGATCGTTTACAATGGGATAAAGGATTGACTTCACCATTTCACTTCGATCCCTCCAACATACATGCCAAATCCTTCGGCTATTTTTTCACTATAAGAGACCGTAACGGGGGTGATTCAAGCTCTATCAGACATAAGTCATAACCAGTCGTCTTTCCAAAACGTACGAATGACTCAATACACATGTGCAGCTTATTTATTGATTTCGTATCACCATTTTAGCCAAGACTCGCATCTGTATAGAATGTCATGAATTCAGATGAAAACCTTTTTTTTTTTACCCTTTATATGAAAAAGTACATCCTTACTTTTGTTTACAAATGACAATGTGAAAACTTGAGAACATGACACATTCTTACTTTGAGTTTGTAGTTTATTGGCAGTGGATGTTGACCCATCTGTAGTGACTGGACTGCTTAAGTATGTGTAATGCTCACATGGCTCAATAGCTATGCCGCTGACGGGCATGGCGTCTCTATCTACCTGCATTGGTTCCGTATAAGACAAAGAAAGAGAGTTGCCCATGTGACACAAAACTGGGATAAAAGTTCCATTTTACATACCAGATTTTCCTTGATAGATAAGAGAGTTATATCGTCCGTAATGACTAGTAAATGCAACTATGGTAAGAAGCCACCTATGCCACAATTTTGCTTGAGTAATCTAATTAATTCATTTGCAAAGATCACAAATAACAGACATGATGATGTGGGGGTAACTTGGCGTATACGGGTATTAGAAGCAGGGATTATTGCAGCGCCCGCACTACTGTCATCAGTGGTCTTATTATACATAGCAGGAGCTATAGCCAACAACATAAGTCACACCTCACCCTAGACGCTTTCCAATATACAACATAATATCGCGTGGTACTCTGTCATAAGCTTGCCAGAAGTCAACGAAGGTAACGTACAATTTACATTCCTTTCCTTCTCGCTACGTCACACAGCAAACGCAGTGTCACTGTGTAGCCTAGCTTCCCCCGACGCCTGTTCACGGTAAAAAGGTAAACGCATCTGTTTTTTAGCCTAGCTTACACCACCATATCCTAAAGCATATTCATACTGTTGATGATATTGATGACTGTGTCACAAGATACTGAAAGACAGGAGCCTAGCTTGAACACAGCAAATAACCTTGCTGCCACCCACGACAGAGCGTAAGTAGCGGACATAAATATAGTTTAAATATCACTGATATAGACATGACCCCAGGGAGCTGGTGATAACCAGGCGATACACTATCGGGTCCGCATGACTTATTACACTTCAAGGTTTCTGGTCTGGTCAGACAGCTCAAGTGGAGTTATTGGATCATCTAATACTGGCATGGAAACATCACTGTATCATGACGTAACATCAAGTCCCGTGCGAACACTGGAGGACTTTATGTTTGAAATATACTTGAAATTCAACATGTGAGGTTGGCGAGGCGGTGCGAGGGGTGTGGCTAACCTTACCACAACCGACTGATAGCTCGCCACAACTGCTCATCATCATCATCATCATCTTCCGGTAGACTGTCCGATCTGTCCATTAAATTGGTCACGCTCCTGAGGGATGGTTACGGGCCCGGCCCCTCACTGCCTTGTGTGTACACTCGTACGATACATTACATACTACGCTTGACATGGAACTGACATCGCCATCCAGCAAGGTCCTCGTCCTGCTGCGCGACATTGCTCGCAAAAATGATTCTCTCAGGGTCTATATTACCAGATGTAATTTGCCATTTCACTGATTTGCTTGTCATTTTATGGTATAACACACCATGACCCCCAAGCGTGACGCACGGATGGTGGCTAGATTGTCCAAATTTACAGTTGGAGAATTGATTACAGTATCATTGGGTGGGTGATCTGAGGGCAACGATAGATCCTGATTAAAGGTAAAATAACACAAATGCTTACCGCATCAGAAGACAGTACACAAGCGTCCAGTTCGGACACTTACCTTCCCATAGCGGTATGTTATCTCGCCGGGAAAGGAATTGCCACCGTAACGTAAATCATTTATAACTAATAGCTTTTCATCCATACACGTATCAAGTAATACATGTACGTTATCACTGGATTGTAGCGGACCTTGTATATCCATGTTACTGCTTTAAACCCAGCTTATCTGGCAACCTACACACTGCATTGCCAAATCGAGCGTTCATATCTTCCATCACAACACAACCATCACAATTTTCGTGTAGTTTCTCTTTTTCTTGCACTTTACTCAATTAAAACACGCAAACATGCAGAGAGTCAGGAGGTGGTATGTAGCAAAAGCCCAGTGATAACATCCCTGGAATACATCTTAGCCTGAACCATGTTAGTCGTTAATGGTGACATATATGTATAGTTCAATTAACAGTGCCTATACGGTGGGAGTTGTAATTATCTCGACGTGTATATGAAACATAACGAGTACTTGAGATTGGCAAGTCGTAACATCATTCGAGAATGTGATATCATCATCAACACACTATGTACGTAAGGTTTTTCTGATTTGGTCTTTGACTGCGTTCATAGTCTAAGATGCAATCCTGAAGCGGCTTTGTGGTCGATTTAGAAAGACTAGGTCTTCCGCATCCCGATAACGCCACCATCCCGATAAAGTTTTCTTTTACGTCGAGACGAACTGTTTTCAGGACGTTCGTTATCTGTTGGCCTTCGCACTGCCCAGCCTCTTCCACTCTTCACGCGCCGCTGGGTGTGTGTGTGTGTGTCTTTCACCACGTAGATCTTTTCCAAACGGTCCAGGTCGCTCCTCCAGCCTGCGTGTCTTGGTCTAAGACCTTCTTCAGGAATGAATGTCCCTGGTGACGACGGTGACTGCGATCGGCCGTGCGCGCGTGCTGCCTGGATGGGTCGTGATGTCCAAAACTTGCAACTTATTAAAAGAAATTTAACTCTCCTGTGTACGCTTTCACTCGCCTTCATCCATTTTCTCCATATGTCCAAATAATTTTAGAACATCCTTTTCAGCTTTCTCAACCACACTATTGTTATCACTACACATCTCTCCTACCATTTTTCACCACACATCTCTCCTACCATTTTACTATTTACTCGATCGAACCACCTCACACCACATACTGTCTTCAAACATTTCATTTTCAACACATCCACCCTCCTCCGTACTTCCCCATCTATAGCCTGTGCCTAGATCCCTATAACATTGTTTTGGATTACTATCCCTTCAAACATACCCATTTTTGCCCTTCCAGATAACCATCTCTCTATCCACACATTTTCAGTGCTCATAGGACCTTCGCCCCCTCACCCACCCTATGATTCACATCCGCTTCCATGGTTCCATTCACCGCCATGTCAACTCCCAGGTATCTGTAAAACTTCACTTCCCTGGATTTTTCTCCATTTAAACTCACACACTAAACTAACCTGTCCCTCAACCCTGCTGAACCTAACAACCTTGCTTTTAGTCACATTTGCCGTCAACTTTCTCCTTTCACTCACTTCCAAACTCATTCACTAACCTCTGTAGTTTCTCACTTGAATCTTCCACTAGTGCTGTATCATCAGCAGACAACAACTAACTCACTACCCAAGCTCTCTCATCCCCTACAGACTTTACGTCCGCCCCACTCTGCAAGACTCGCATTTACCTCTCTAACTACCACATCCAAAATGAATTAAACAGCCATGGTGACATCACACATCCCTGCCGCAGACCATCCAATTCCACTTGGAACTACTCACTCTGTTCCCACTCTCTTGCACCCTTGACTGAAATTTCTCACTGCTTCTAAAAGCTTTCTTCCCGTGACAAATATAGTAAAGACCATCCACAGGGTATTTCTATCATCACCATCTCCTGCTTTCTTCAGATCCATAAATGCCACATAAAAGCCCTTCTTAGTATTTATTTCTCACACGTATTCTTAACAGCAAACACCTGATCAATTCATCCTCTACCGCTTCTGAAGCCACACTGCTCCTCCCCGGTCTGATGCTCTGTGCGTACCTTCACCTTCTCAATCAATACCCTCCAGTACAACGTAACAGGTACACTTAGCAAACTTATGCCTTGGTAAGTTGAACACTCGCCTTTAGCACCCTTGCTTTTATACAATGGCACTATCCATGCATTCCGCCAATCCTCACATATATTCACTGAAAGATCGTAAGTAGACAATTATCAACACAGTCATGGTATTGAACAAGGGCGTGTCCACGGATGGCCTCCTGTGACAAGTGGAGTGCCACAAGTCTCAGTCCTGCGACCCATGATTTTTCATTGATTAACAATCTGGAGAAGGACTCGGTGGAAAATTATCAAAATTCGCCAGTGACAATTTGCATAAGAAACGAAGGACGACCGCCTGAAGAATATATGTGATTTAGAAAAATTTGAGGGAAAACTTAGAAACATGGCGAAGAAATCCACTACGTTACTAAAGATAATAATGACAAGTATAAAATACATTTACTTGAAGTAATTAGAAGATAAAGACCTTAGCATTATAAGTAATGACCTGAAACACGAAAAAGAACACTGCCTAATTGTATACAATAAATCTAGTAGGACGCTATAGGATTTACAGATATAAATGTAGTTTATGAAACAAAAGACGCAATACTTACTCTTGACAACGCCCTCGTCTGATCTCATTTGGATTAAACTGTCCATCTCTAGTCATGAATCCTGACCGACAGCAAGACTAGAATGAATTCAAAGTAGAGCAACAAAGCTAATTTCTTCACTAATAATTAAGCCTTAGGAAGACAAACTCGAGACTTAGGATAATCTCTCTTGAGAAGTAAAGACTCTGAGGAGATTTACACATATTTTCAGATTACTAAATACTTGTAACAACATAACATTTGAATGTTTATTCACACTGGATAGAGATTCAAAGGCCAGAAAGATGGAATGAGGGGGTTAAAAAGGAAGACTGAATTCCATTAGGTGCGAAAGCTTTTTTCAGTTTTAGAGTTGCGGAACATCGGTTCATACTACCATCAGCTGAAGTAATTGGAAAAACACCTTCATAACAAGATCATACCATCACTTCAGGTATGCCTGTAAAGCTAAACAATCACATCAGAGACATCTATTTCAATAAAGAGTGACGTACCTTCCGCCACACTGCCACATTGTGGCAGTTCTCCTTGAAGACGGAATATTTTTCCTTCTTCATACTTTCCTATAAAGTCTCCATGGCAGTATACTTTATCTTGACTACAAAGTGTTTCTTATTGTTTCCCCCCCTTGTCGGCAGTTGAGCCGGAGGGACAGGTGGGTGGGGAGGTGCCTTTTGCTTTATTATTCTCTTTCTTTCTTCCACAAGTAAGATTATAGCAGAAGATAACCTCGTCATGGATCATCAGGTCTCCTGTTATCTTTCCTCTCCACTTGCTCTCATATGCCATACACACCAGCAACACCCTAGCCATAACTACGCACCCCAACTGGACTATGGCCACCAGTACACACCCTGGCCACCAGTACACACCCTGGCCACCAGCACACACCCGAGCACCGCTATGGCAGCAACACATTCCATAGCAGCACACGATAGCAGCATTGTGACAACGGCATACGCCCTGGCAACACCCTAGTCACTAATATGCACCCTGGCTACCAGTACACACCTTAGTATCGCTGAAGCGGTAACCAGTACACACTCTAGCAGCACCCTGGCCAGCAGCACACAACACCCTAGAAGCACCTTGGCCAGCAACACCCTGGCGAACAGCACACAACACCCTAGCAGCACCCTGATCAAGAAGCACACAACACCCTACAAGCGCCCTGATCAGGAGCAACACAATACCCTAGCCAGCAAAACACAACACCCTACCAGCACCCTGGCCAACAGGACACACACACACACACACACACACACACACACACACACACACACACACACCATCCTAGCCACCATCACCCGTTCCTAGCCTGTAGTTAGGCTAGGTGCTAAGCATGGACATCCTAGCCTTGATGGAGAGTAAAGTGCTTGGCTTACTCTGATGAAATACAAGTTGTAAAGTATACACTCTGGCCTGGGGTAATGACGGCATTAGCCATCACACATTGGAAATATACATTCAATGTACTAATTACGTAATTACCCCCCCAAATCTGGCGTGTTGTTATGTTGGTTGAGAGAGGCATAATGAGGGAGTGTTGGCTGAGAGGGGCATAATGAGGGAGTGTTGGTGAGGTTTGTGGTATTATCACCTCATCGGGCTTGGTCTACCGTGCAGCTGCCGCCTCACTTCCCTCCCAGCTCCTCCCTCCCTCCCTCCCTCTGCTATCACTCATCCATTAATATATGTAATTTGTTGTTTGAGATACACTGAGAATTGACCAGGAGGATCCTAAATCACATCCTATATCATGTCCGAAGACGTATACGAACTTGACTCCGTCGTAGCATGCTCTCCAAGCGGGTCGTATAGGCTGGCCTACCACGGGCACGCGGCCCTACACGCGAGGGTAGACCACCGCGGAGATGTGACGCAACAGATGTGCGTAAATTTTTAAGATAATCATGTAGGTTCCTGTTGTCGGGGTTGAGGGCGTCGAGGGCGTCGGCCATGATGACGTCAGGAGCTGCACGCTGGGCCAGTCAGTCCCGCGCCGCCGCCGCCGCCTCCTGCTTCGCTCGCTCGCCCCTCCACCTCCAGAACGGAAACGACGAATATTATTAAGATTGGTTTATTTTATTAAAAAAAAAAATCAAGATTAAAACAGACATCCATTTCTTCAGCTGACAACAAGTCGTGTTTAAAAGAGAGTTGAAAACGACAGTGTTATCATGTGATCTCCCGTTAATAAGTAAACAGTGCAAGGTGTGTACCGGACCTCAGCGACGGAACATTCCAGCGTCCATGTCGCCCTGTGAATATGAAAATGGACGGGTAAAGGAGAATAAGTGCTTACCTGCAAGGGTCTGGAAGCGGGAACCCAGTATATTTCAGAAGAGCAGGAGAATTAGGTGGAATGAGCAGCATGTTCGTATATCCGTGTGGTAAGGTTTTGCTGTGTCTCCTGTGGCCAAATCGCCAGTGAAGTTGTTCGCTGAAACTGGGTACATTTCTGGTGACATCAATATTGCTGGCGAACTGAGATGTGAAGTATGTGAAATTACCACATATTAACATATATACATACACATTTTTTCATGGATGGGTATGATTGATGATTTAAAGAGAAATTTTGAATAAAGATAGTCAAACCAGGATGTGAAGCGAGGTAATTATCAGGTGTATTCTAACATATCTGTAGTTCTGATTAAAAAGAAAATGCTCCAAGAGGTAAATTATTCCATATGTAACTAATCCTTTATTAAAAACGAAAAATGCTTAGCCTCTTAAACGTAAACCACTTGTCTTCTGGTCTGTATCCAATACTCTGACTGAAATCAGACAAATCTATTCTTAAGTCACTTCTCAAATCGAGATGATCAAAGCCGAAGATAATTCTGACTTTCTGTATAATAGATCACCTCGCGATCTTCCTCTTTTTTTTTTCTCCTGAGTTAGATAAGTAAATGTATCGTCGTCTGTCATAGGATCTGTGCTATCTCCAATTGTGTGTCTGTTTTCTTTTTTCCATTCTATAAGGTTGACCGAAGCTGGCTAGACGCGACGGTCATCTGTGAAAAGTGGTGATTATTTCCTTAGACTTAAATTCGAAAGCCTTTCCTTCGAATCCAAGACTTTAGTACGCCCTATTTGACGCTTCAATGCACTGCTCACTTGGCTTAAAGTCATCAGATATTATCATATACTTAAGTATTAGTCCTCATTTACCTTTTCGAGCTCAAACAGAACTCATCGGGAAACTTGCCTTTTCGTGTTTTTTTTTTTTTTTTTCATTTTCAACCTTGATTTGTAAACCTTTACACTCATCAGAATTAACAACACACCAATGAACCTAACAATTCGTCTAAGTCAGTTTGAAACCGTAGACGTTCAATTTCTGAAGCAGACTTATATCCCAGGTTTGAACCGTCTGCGAATTTTGATACTCTACATTGCAACCCATTATCAGTGTCATTGATTATTCATGAGGAAGAGAACTGGTCCCAGGAATGACTGGTAAGACACCGGTTGTTATATAGAGCCAATGCTAAGGCACGATCATCAATCAATGGTACTTGTTTACGGCCAGCTAACCAGTTACCCCTAAGTCTCGAAGAACACCCTCATTTAATACCTTTTCTTAATCTATTTATGCTTTTGTTCATAACCTGTGGTGTGGTAAGTTGATTGGCTCAAGCTCTTTGTAAATCTAAATAGATGACATCAATTGTTTTGCTTTTATCATACGTTGTTGATATCATAGAATGTATCAGGGAGATCTGTCAGACATATACATGATACCGTGAAACACCATACTAAGACTCGTTGTCCAAGTGGAGATCCTCTGAGAGATGACTTACACAGTCTGGCCTCGAAGGATGGTGTCTATAAGTCTACCAACTACACACGTCAACCTACTTAAACCGGAGGGAAGACGGAATGAGGTCAAGCGACCTTGTTTTTACCGAGAGGCGACGTTGGCACAAGGTCCTGTGTGACCCACCCTCAACCTCTCCTTAACCTCACAACACCTGGATGACCTCACTCACGTAAAGCCACACACAAGGTTGACATACATAATGCAGCTTATACTCAAGGACAGTTGGTAAAACTTTTTACAAATTTCTCTACAATAAATGGATCTGATCTACTCATATCTTGACTGATATTCAATACATGATCCTCATAGTGTTTAATGATACTGGATTCTATCATCTTCTTTCATCTCTATCCCTATACTTAACCATGCCATTTTACTAGTCAACTGAGTGACTTTGGAATATTAAGTTGTACGAACAAGACATTGCATAGCTGGCCAGAATAGCTGTGCTTATACTGTTTTAACATAGTATTCAATCCCTTGCCTTTCGCACCTATGGAAAATTTTCTACAATCTCTACATGGAATTTAATAAATACAACCAGTGACCTGAACAGGAGAATTCTTAATTAGTTTACCTTATAACTGCAATTTCTTTTCGATAGATTTACTTTAATTGTCTAAAGAAATGGATTACTATGCGACAGACGGTCGTCATAAAGTAACACTATTTCATTTTTTTTTTTTTTTGCAGACTTTTCTGTTTTAGGTTCAGTCCTCTAAAGTCTTCTTTTGGAGATTTTTTTTTTTTTTCAATAAAGTGCTTAGGAGTTACTGTGATTTTAGGCCATTGCTGTAAATAGTGTTTATTTCTTTATCAAGAAATTTAGGATCACATATGCGTAAAGCTCTTAAGGACATAGACGAAGAAAAAACAGACTCTTTAGTCCTTTTGAAGGAGTGTAGAATAATACTGTACATATAAACAATCATCTTTAGGTTTACTAGAAATATTATATCTAAACCTTCTGTCAGCCATGTGGATCTCACAATCTAAAAAAAAAAAAGGGAAATGATTATTCTTTCTCTATTCCGACAGCAGTAAATTTTACTGAGCGGACAAGATCATCAAATAGAGGAGTAGAATCATTCAAATTTTTGCCATCTGGTCAGAGGGTCATAACATCATCTACATATCTGTACCATCTAGCTGTTCCAGGTAAGATATTTTTGAGGATTCTGGTTTGAGAAAAAAAAGAATATTCCATTTATAAAATTCTAGGAATAGGAGAAAGGCAATCCCTCATGGACATACGACATTTCTTTTAGTCGTGCTCGCCATTAATTTCAAATTTACCAACCTTAATGCGAAGTCTAATCAAGACTAAGTAAACTGTGTGAGGCAGTGGCAGATCACATTTGGGTAAGACTTGAAGCAGAAAATTCAACAGATCATCCACAGAAACATGAGACCAAATCAATAGCAAATAAGCTTAATTAGATTGACAGTTTCTGACGTGCGAGCTAGGTTATTGCTGTAACTAAAGGACTGAGCCAGAAAATTAGTAGTGTTCGTTTGAATAACTTATACGAGACAAGACCAACTGAACTAACATTAGGTCGTAAGTTGGCTTTGTGAGTCTTGTTTACACCATACATATGTGGTAATGTGAGGGAACCTTGAGGAAAACATTTTGATAATTTTGTTGCTGCCCCTGAGTCAGTGTTTGATTTCCTCACTGAAACGAGAATTGACTGATTCTATGGGGATTACACCTTAACTTTGAATTGATGTTATTATCACTCAACAGGGTACGTCATTTTTTCTTTATAATCACATTTGTTTACGATCACGAAAGCATTAGATATGTCCTCCTTTGTCATATGTAAATCACCATCCTTTCTGATTCTACGAAACGCTTGAATGAATCTTTCTGGGCAGTTTAGAACACCAGGGGTATAGACAGACATAGCACCATAGGTTAAAAGACTAACACACACTAGACTTCTAGTGTTTTTACTAGAAGTATAGAGTGTGTGTCTTTTAACCTCCGTGTGGCCGAGGTAGCCAGACTCCCTACTCAGGGTTCGTATCCAACCCGTGGTGTATATACATTGATCTGTCCATCGACATAGCACCATATACTATACCTTTACAAATACTCATCTCCTCACCTGGTACTTCGCTATACCTCTCTCGATGGCAGCATACTTTGGCAACATCAACACTGTTTACTTCTTTGCTCGAGCAAGCAAAACACAAGAACACAAGTTGTGGTTCTCTCCAACCGCTTGCTGGATAGATTTCCAAGAAAATCTGGATCAGCATGACGAGTCCAGTCGCTATTCTCTATCTGTATATGTAGCAGCTTTCTGTCTGATTTTTTTTTCGCCTAGTTACATAAGTGAGACAAGCAAGGGATTGGATCCTAGAATGAAACAGCATAAGTACACAGGCAAGGGATTGGATCCTAGAATACAACAGCATAAGTGCACAGGCAAGGGATTGGATCCTAGAATATAACAGCATAAGTAGAGTATACCTACTGGCCAGCAACCCAACACCTTGTTTATACATCTTAGTAAATATAATGACGTAGTTGATTGGAAAAATGCCAAAGTTATTGTTGAACTGTATTGACAGGGATGAAAGAAATATGATAGAATCCAGAATAATTAAAGACCATGAAGATAATGCATTGCATATCAGTCAAGACCTATACAGATTAGACTCATTTACAGTAAAGAAAATTGTAGAAGAAAATATATAAATTTTCCTTGAGTATAAGCTGCATCATGTAAGTCAACCTTGTGCCCGGTCATGTGTGAGCGAGGCCATCCAGGAGTTGTGAGGTCAAGGATAGATGGAGGATGGGTCACGCAGGACCTTGTGCCAACCTCGCTTGTCAGTAATTACAAGGTCGTTTGACCCCATTCCGTGTTTCCTCCGGTTATGTGTACATAACCTGTATTGTGTATATTTCCCCCGTTTGTAACTAATCTTCTGATGATGTGGTAATACACGAAAGCGCTCAAGATTCTCGTGTTTCCTTTCCCTAGCGGTGTTTCTGCATATATATATATATATATATATATATATATATATATATATATATATATTTTTTTTTTTTTTTTTTTTTTTTTTTTTTTATACTTTGTCGCTGTCTCCCGCGTTTGCGAGGTAGCGCGAGGAAACAGACGAAAGAAATGGCCCAACCCCCATACACACGTACATACACACGTCCACACACGCAAATATACATACCTACACAGCTTTCCATGGTTTACCCCAGACGCTTCACATGCCTTGATTCAATCCACTGACAGCACGTCAACCCCTGTATACCACATCGCTCCAATTCACTCTATTCCTTGCCCTCCTTTCACCCTCCTGCATGTTCAGGCCCCGATCACACAAAATCTTTTTCACTCCATCTTTCCACCTCCAATTTGGTCTCCCTCTTCTCCTCGTTCCCTCCACCTCCGACACATATATCCTCTTGGTCAATCTTTCCTCACTCATTCTCTCCATGTGCCCAAACCATTTCAAAACACCCTCTTCTGCTCTCTCAACCACGCTCTTTTTATTTCCACACATCTCTCTTACCCTTACGTTACTTACTCGATCAAACCACCTCACACCACACATTGTCCTCAAACATCTCATTTCCAGCACATCCATCCTCCTGCGCACAACTCTATCCATAGCCCACGCCTCGCAACCATACAACATTGTTGGAACCACTATTCCTTCAAACATACCCATTTTTGCTTTCCGAGATAATGTTCTCGACTTCCACACATTTTTCAAGGCTCCCAAAATTTTCGCCCCCTCCCCCACCCTATGATCCACTTCCGCTTCCATGGTTCCATCCGCTGACAGATCCACTCCCAGATATCTAAAACACTTCACTTCCTCCAGTTTTTCTCCATTCAAACTCACCTCCCAATTGACTTGACCCTCAACCCTACTGTACCTAATAACCTTGCTCTTATTCACATTTACTCTTAACTTTCTTCTTCCACACACTTTACCAAACTCAGTCACCAGCTTCTGCAGTTTCTCACATGAATCAGCCACCAGCGCTGTATCATCAGCGAACAACAACTGACTCACTTCCCAAGCTCTCTCATCCCCAACAGACTTCATACTTGCCCCTCTTTCCAGGACTCTTGCATTTACCTCCCTAACAACCCCATCCATAAACAAATTAAACAACCATGGAGACATCACACACCCCTGCCGCAAACCTACATTCACTGAGAACCAATCACTTTCCTCTCTTCCTACACGTACACATGCCTTACATCCTCGATAAAAACTTTTCACTGCTTCTAACAACTTGCCTCCCACACCATATATTCTTAATACCTTCCACAGAGCATCTCTATCAACTCTATCATATGCCTTCTCCAGATCCATAAATGCTACATACAAATCCATTTGCTTTTCTAAGTATTTCTCACATACATTCTTCAAAGCAAACACCTGATCCACACATCCTCTACCACTTCTGAAACCGCACTGCTCTTCCCCAATCTGATGCTCTGTACATGCCTTCACCCTCTCAATCAATACCCTCCCATATAGTTTACCAGGAATACTCAACAAACTTATACCTCTGTAATTTGAGCACTCACTCTTATCCCCTTTGCCTTTGTACAATGGCACTATGCACGCATTCCGCCAATCCTCAGGCACCTCACCATGAGTCATACATACATTAAATAACCTTACCAACCAGTCAACAATACAGTCACCCCCTTTTTTAATAAATTCCACTGCAATACCATCCAAACCTGCTGCCTTGCCGGCTTTCATCTTCCGCAAAGCTTTTACTACCTCTTCTCTGTTTACCAAATCATTTTCCCTAACCCTCTCACTTTGCACACCACCTCGACCAAAACACCCTATATCTGCCACTCTGTCATCAGACACATTCAACAAACCTTCAAAATACTCATTCCATCTCCTTCTCACATCACCACTACTTGTTATCACCTCCCCATTTACGCCCTTCACTGAAGTTCCCATTTGCTCCCTTGTCTTACGCACCCTATTTACCTCCTTCCAGAACATCTTTTTATTCTCCCTAAAATTTACTGATAGTCTCTCACCCCAACTCTCATTTGCCCTTTTTTTCACCTCTTGCACCTTTCTCTTGACCTCCTGTCTCTTTCTTTTATACTTCTCCCACTCAATTGCATTTTTTCCCTGCAAAAATCGTCCAAATGCCTCTCTCTTCTCTTTCACTAATACTCTTACTTCTTCATCCCACCACTCACTACCCTTTCTAAACAGCCCACCTCCCACTCTTCTCATGCCACAAGCATCTTTTGCGCAATCCATCACTGATTCCCTAAATACATCCCATTCCTCCCCCACTCCCCTTACTTCCATTGTTCTCACCTTTTTCCATTCTGTACACAGTCTCTCCTGGTACTTCCCCACACAGGTCTCCTTCCCAAGCTCACTTACTCTCACCACCTTCTTCACCCCAACATTCACTCCTCTTATATATATATATATATATATATATATATATATATATATATATATATATATATATATATATATATATATATATATATATATACATATATATATATCCTCCCCTCTCTTTTTTTTTTCAATTATCCAAAAGAAAGAACAGAGGGGGCCAGGTGAGGATATTCCAAAAAAGGCCCAGTCCTCTGCTCTTAACGCTACCTCGCTAACGCGGGAAATGGCGAATAGTTTAAAAGAAAAAAAAGAAAAAAAGATATATATATATATATATATATATATATATATATATATATATATATATATATATATATATATATATATATATATATATCATCCCCGGGGATAGTAGAAAAAGAATACTTCCCACGTATTCTCTTCGTGTGGTAAATGGCGACTAAAATGGTAAGGAGCGGGAGGCTGGAAATCCTGCCCATCCCGATTGTACGTTTCAACATGAAGGAACAGAGAAAGGGGCCAAGTGAGGATTTTCCCTCAAAGGCTACCTCGCTAACATCCACAGGGACAGCCTCTTTTTTTCTCAGTGTCCTAGGATGAAAAAAAAATATCTGGGTCTTACGTTTTGTTAACTTTCCTTCCATTTAATGCTGATGGTATATTTCTTCCATCTTGTATGTCAACTTGCTGTAGAATGTTGTCCTCTTCTACCAATAAAACTTGAATAAAGATTTCAGTTGTATCTATAGTAATTAATAAACCAGTAGTTATCCAGGCAGTTCCCTCCCTTGCCTGTAACAGCTGAAAAAATTCCTTTGGGTGTCATTCACGATTTTTCACTATAAATTCTCCATGGCGAAGTTTACTTTGACGTAAAAAAAGAAAAAAAAAAAAAGAATGAAAAAACACTCTAAGCATTTTCTGTCTGAAAAGTTGTTGTTCTTAGAAAACGAGAAATTCTTCATTTCACTGTTCCACCATTTTGGCTTTGTTTTTGGAAAATGACCACCTGGTACACGCATTGGCTCACATTGTCGAAGCTTTTCTAAGCTACGTCTGTCTATCAGACACGGGACCCGAAGCCAGGGCCGCCGCCTTCGAAGCCGAGGACGGAGCCTTTGCAAAGTCCCGAGTTCGAAGGCAAATAAATCTTAAGCCAGTCACTGGGAATGTCACTAAGTCGATGCCGAAGCCGAAGTCAAGAGGCTTTTTGAGGTTTCGTGTACACTTAACATATCTATATTGTTTACTGTATTGCTTAACACAGTTATATAGAATACTGTATTACTTAACACAGTTATACAGTATACTGTATCCCTTAACACAGTTACATAGTATACTTTATTATCTAACATATTTATATTGTTTACTGTATTGATGAAAACAGTTCTATAGAATACTGCAATACTCAACACAGTTATACAGTATACTGTATCACTTAACACAGTTACATGGCATACTGTATTACTTAACACAGTCATATAGTGTACTGTATTACTTTAGATGTTGACTTAAACAAAATGTGTTGTATATGTTTTGAACTGAAATTAATTTAGGATAAACAATGAGACAGAAAATAAAAAATCATGAATATCTTTATATTTATCATCATGAAACTTATTTGACTTTTCAAGACAGAAAGAGATAACAGTTGTTATCAATTAATTTCATTTGGTATGAGAGATAGGTACAGAAATAGAGTTTATATATATATATATATATATATATATATATATATATATATATATATATATATATATATATATATATATATATTTTAATCAAAATGCGAACCTTAAAATCCTGGATCCTCCTCTCCATAGTAATTCAAACAATAAGAAACATCGAAGAATCACGATTATGTCACATCCATTGACTTAAGTCGTCATTTTCCAGGTCAAGTCAGGTCAAGTCAGGCGTGACTCACAGGTGAACGGGTGTAGGGTCAGACCTTGGACGAGTTTTGAGGTCCAGTCTGGGTCTTAGCAACCTACCTTGTTGATGCTATTGAGGTGAGGTTGGTGTATCAGAAATTCAGATGAAACGTGGTAGTGAAGCCCTTGTGAATCCACGAAGCCTGAACCGAAGCCAACCCATTTTTCAGATTCACGAAGCCAAAGCTTGCAAAACCCTGGCTTCGAGAGGTCGAAGCTCCGATCTGTCTCATGTTTGATATGCGAATCGTATTCGTTGACTATTATCATGCCGGATTAGCCTGCCAACAGGAAAACCAAGATCTTTAGAATGTACAATTTTTCTTTTTCGCTACTTACATGTTGAACCAGGATTACAAGAGATGTTGAAAAGTTAAATCAAATATAGATTTTATTGGTGATCCTATTTATGATACTTTTCTCCACCTTCAACACCTTCATCTGTGGCTATAGAGCTAAGAGTATTATGTTCTCTTCTCGAATTGGGTTTCTCAACGAACTGTACTCATGTCCCATCAAGCAAAAGGTGAGGTAAAGTTTACGCTCGAAGTTACTGGGAGAAGATATTTGGTTTTTTTCTTAAGAAATTCCTTTAGTAAAATCTCTGCCACATTAATCGAACCACGCACGCTCATTACAAATTTCTGCAGACTGAAGGTTTTCGTCCATCTGTTGGCCTCTTTGTAGAGGCAGGGGCTAGGGGGGGGGGGCTACTACTGTCTACTGTGCTACCTCGGCTACTGAAGTGGGGTTAGTGCATGGATCATGAGGTAGATCTAACAGCCAGAGGAACTCTTGTGAGTTAATGAGGCAAAAGATGCTCTGGTGAATAAAGCATGAGTCGAGATGAGTAAAATGACCCTAAGAATGAGGAGAGTTGAGATGACAATTCCAGGAAGTGAATGATGGAGATGAGAAGGATTATCGTGTATCATGAGGAAATCATGAGGAAGATCCTAGGCTGAATTGAGCAGTGGGTGAGTCAAATGATGTGATAAGACATACGGAGAAAAGGCCATTGTATGGGGGGGATCTTGTGCAACTTCCCAAAACAGCCATTGTACCGGGGGATTTTATGTACCTTCCTAAAGCCATTGTATCGGGGGATCTTATGTACCTATCCTATAGCCGTTGTACCGGAGGATCTTCTGTACGTATCCCTAAGCCATTGTACCGGGGGGATCTTATATACCTATCCTAAAGCCGTTGTACTGGGGGATCTTCTGTAACTTCTGTATCTCCAAGACTCTGTTGTACCCCTCCATCTAAGTTCTATAAAACCTTCCCTCTGCTGACCATCACGAGAGCCGACCCAGTGGTCCGTGGGCGCTGGCACTCATTCGTACGTCCCGACCCTGCAGGACGCCGCCAACACCATCTTCATCATCTCGTTCTTCAGTCTATAACTCGTGACGTATTTGCCTCTGGTCGTAATGATCAACCACTACCTCGCTGTTGATTTCCCTTCATATCCTCTCGGTTCGTTTCTGTTCTTTGGTCACTCTCTCTTTGACCTCTCTCTCTCTCTCTCTCTCTCTCTCTCTCTCTCTCTCTCTCTCTCTCTCTCTCTCTCTCTCTCTCTCTCTCTCTCTCTCTCTCTGCATATATGTATATATCTTCGAAAGTTACAAGAACGTTATATGATATAATTATCCAGCATTACTTCCTGCCGCCGACGTAGTAACCGTCAGAACGTATCACAGATCCAATGATTTTAACGAATTTATGAACGTATTACGTCACGCCGAGTCTTCGTGGTCTGGGTTTAAGGTAATTATGCAATCTGCAGCTGGGCTGATAGGCGAAACTTTGCTTCTTCTTTTATCTTTTTTTTTTTTTACAATTTTAATTATCGGATTATTTATTGCATTTAAGTCACTCTGTGACTGGTTTGGGGTAAGTACGATGCATAAGTTTGTGAGATGGTAAGATAAATGGTGAATAAAGATCTCTTTTATGGGGTAATTTTCTCTTGTTTTTTTTTTCCCCTTTTGTTTCCTATTGTTCAGTAAGGTTCTGCATCACGTATGATACACAGGATGCAAAGTGGGTTACCTGTAATTGTCATACTGTAATTTCCAGTCCTCTCAAATGTCATGAATTTTGCATGCAACCCTATTATAAACACACACACACACACACACACACACACACACACACACACACACACACACACACACACACACACACACACACACACACACACACAAACTAATCTTCATTACTTTAATACTTTATATGAACTGCAATATACGAAATTTGATCATAAAGTATAAGTATTTTTCTCATTCGTTTCCTGCACTCCAACTTCTTGTAGTGAGGAGCGATTACTGTAATGATAATTAGTGTCTGTGTGTGTAATTACCGATCTGTAATTTCCTATTTGTAATGTACTTGGAGGAAGTTCTACACTCATGGGAGACCACAACGTTTGGATAAAACTTCGTAGACTTCTTGATGATGTCCACAATCACAATGTCGACCACCAGTTTATGCCATTTATCCGCCACCATTCTTTTAAAAAGCAATTCTTAACATCTCTTTCATCAAATATCTTGTTTGATATCATGTGATGGCCACTGGTTTCCTTCTCTCTGTATCTTTATCCCTCCTGACCTCCTCACTCTGATTGAGAAACATGAAACCTTGTGATCAAGACACGCCTTATTCTTCTTTCTTCCATTAAAGACAAGTTTAGGGTTGTAGCTCAGTTCTTCCAAGTCTGGTGCCATTTTTGTTGCCCTTCTCTGGACCTGGTTTAGTATTTCTAAATCCTCTTTGAGAGCAGTGATCAAACTTCAGAAACATATTCTAGTTTTTTGCCTCATAAGCTGTTATCGAATTGCTGGTGATCTTATTATCCAAATGCAACATTTGCCAGCTGACAGTCTGTCTCTTTTACGATGCTTCTAAGGTAGAGCTCTGGTGACACGTTAGGTTCATTGCCGTCTCCTGAGTCCCTCTTATCCACAGATCCTTACGACTTATATCCTAAGGGATAGAATTGTTATCGAGGTCTTCCTTCACTGTGTCCTATCCTAAGAACTTTGCATTTACTCGTGTTGAGTGGTGATCTAATCAAGCATGGATCAGACCAACTGTGGAGTTTGTTTAGGTTCCCTTGCAATTTCATGCAGTCTCCCTCATTTTTTTTTTATTTCTCCCCATGACCTTAGCATCATCCATCCACACACATATTCAGGTATGATTCAAGTCCATTTAGTAAGTCATTTACATATATAATGGTCCAAGGACCGAGCCTTACAACAGCATTCCAATTCGAGATAGCCCCTCTGACTTACGTCCTTTGTTCTCTTCCACCAAGGTGATATTCTACCCATTGAAGGAGTCTCTCCCTTTTTCCTTCCTGAAGATTCAACTTCCTTACCAATGTCCTGTGTGGGACGGTGTCAAATGCTTTCCAGCAATCTAGTAGCAAACAATTCACCAATATTTCTTATCTTTTGTCTAGATATGATATCACTCTACATAGGAGTCAAAGAGATATATTATGTATGACCTCCTTTCCCTGAATCCTTGTTTTCGCTCGATTAAGCTCTATATTCTGTACAATTGTAGCTCAGCACAATATCCCTGGTCTCCTTTCGTAAAGTTAGGCACGACATCTGCTGATTCCCACTCTCTTGGCATTATATGCGCCTCCAATAATACAATACTTCAAGTGATCTCTCAAGCGTTTCTGCACGCTTTCTCAGCACCTATGGGGAGACTTCATCCGGACCATGAACCTTTTCGCACAGTCAAAAATAAAGCACGTATATCCACCTGGATACAAGCAAGCAAGTCGTGTGTACCAAATGGCATACATCCTTAACCTACTGTAAGATCCCTCACACCTTCCCAGCCCCCGTCATACCAACATGTCCAGGTGGGGTAATGTCTCTCATGATGGTGAGAGGCTGATATGAGGCAGAGAAACGCATTTAACGCAGCAAAGCTTTATTTAATGAGGACAGAATATTGAAGGTCAGGGGGTTAGGATGCTACGGGTGGTGCAGGAGGAGGAGGAGGTGTAGTGGTGAGACGTCCTGTGTGGCTGGTTTCAGGAGAAGTGAGGTTGGAGTTCTGCAGGAGAAGTTGCATCGGTACTTGGTTTTCCTGTTGCAGTTGCTGATGAGGAGGAAACGTTGCTGAGGTCTTGAGGTTGCGTCTGGATTGAGTGGTGCTGAAGGAGGGAGTAGGTGTTACTAGACTCCAATGGCTATGCTGCGGTAGTGGGAGACGATGACGTGACACCACAGGGCTCCTGTAGGAGAGAGGAACGAGTTAAGTAATAGATGTATGCTGACGAAGGTTGTGGACTTGTGAGTCTGAAAGACAGGAACTCCTGCAGATGGATAGAGCTATACAAGAGAATGAGGTCGCCTCACTCTGGGGTGTTACCTGTGGAGTAGGGGGGTAGCGAGGCTCTTTTGAGAATTTAAGTAGAGTTGGTCATGGGTGTGGATAATCTACACGAGGGAATTATCCAACCTCCAGGAAACTCTGAGTCCTTTCCACATAACGAAGACTTCTTTTTTCCCCCTTTGAATCTTGAATATTTACTCCAGGTATATAAGGGATTGATTGATTCTTGTATAGAGTACTGCATCTCGTATCTGGGGAGGTTCTAACTCTATGTAATCTCTTGACAGATTCATCTCTAAAGGAATCCGATATAACAACGCTCCGAGTCTGACTTCAACACTCGACCCACTCGCTCTACGTCGCAATGTTGATTCTCTTTCCCGCCCCTATGGATTATGTTGCCGAGGGCTGGCTGCTGCCTGTGGGCCTCCACTATTATTTAGCCAACATAAGGCGTGACAAGCCACTGGGTCACATGACTCTGTGGCCGCTCTGTGGCGTTGTGATGTCTCCATCTTTCCCTACGCAGATAATTTTTGGAATTCTGCCATGGCTTCATGAACAGCTACGGCCTCTCCCATTTAAGAAAAAAAAAGGCAGATTTACCACTTCTTTTTTTTTCTGAAAATTCTTCCGTTATTGGTCTTACCTTCGTTCATTATCTGTTTCGCTCTCTCACTATATTCATTCTGGTAGTAATGAGAACACTATCGTCTATGCCTGGAGGCTTTCACACGAGAGATGGGGCCCCCACGAGTGTTAAACGCCCTCCCCCATACAGTACAAACAGGTAATTAAACCCACAGAACACCCACCCACCCACCCACACACACACACACACACACACACACACGCGCGTGTCCCTTGATCCTGCTAGCCCAGCCTTAGCGCATCCTAGCATCACACATTGATCGCGCGCCTCACTCCCCCTCACACAAGACATACTACATCTCCTCCCTCCTTCCTGGCGATACTTCCAGCTGTGCTACTGACAACACTTCCACCCATGACACTGATAACAGTTCCGCGTGTGCTGCCGACAGCTGTTCAAGCTGCGCCGTTAACAGCTTTAGCTGTGTTACTGTCAACATCTCATAGGGTGATGTCTACACATATCTATCCATCTGTGCTTCTAACATCAAAGATTAACCAGCAGCGCTGACAGCAATACCGGATGTGGCGCTGACAGCATCATCAGGTGCGAGTGTTGACATCACCACCAAGTGTGAGTGCTGACAACAGCACCACCAGGTGTGAGTGCTGACAACATCACCACCGGGTGCGAGTGCTGACAACAGCACCACCAGGTGTGAGCGCTGCTGACAACATCACCACCAAGTGTGAGTGCTGACAACATCACCACCAAGTGTGAGTGCTGACAACATCAACACCAGGTGTGAGTGCTGACAACATCACCACCAAGTGTGAGTGCTGACAACATCACCAACAAGTGTGAGTGCTGACAACATCACCACCAGGTGTGAGTGCTGACAACATCACCACCAAGTGTGAGTGCTGACAACAGCACCACCAGGTGTGAGCGCTGCTGACAAAATAGCAATATCCCATAAATCTCTCTGAGCTCCCGACCTCAAAAAGCTATTTGGCGGCCTGATGAGCCATCCAGGCCCGCCTCACTGCTGGGCTGGTGGGAGGAAAAAGGTGTTTAGTGGTCAAACACTAAGACAGAGCTGGTCAGGATGCTGCCGGCCTCACACAACCAGAGGTAATGTCAGTAATGGCCAAGACACCCCCTAATTAGTATGCAGAGTGCGTGTCGCCTCCTGCGTAAGCATATGGTGTGCGTGCGCACCTGTGGGAGTGTGTGTGTGTGTGTGTGTGTGTGTGTGTGTGTGTGTGTGTGTGTGTGTGTGTGTGTGAGACGCTTGGTGTGGCCTTGTGGGCTAGAGGGTGTGTGGGGATGTGTGGGGTGTGTAGGGTGTAGGTTGCAGGGCTGTGTGTGTGTGTGTGTGTGACGCTTGGTGTAGCCTTGTGGGCTAGGGGGTGTGTGGGGATGTGTAGGGTGTGTGGGGTGTGGGTTGCAGCTCTGTGTGTGTGTGTGTGTGTGTGTGTGTGTGTGTGTGTGTGTGTTTGTTGTGTGTGGGTAATGAGGCAGGAATGGCTAGTTTATGACCTCTTCAGGAAGCCAGGCTCTGCCAGTACACTACACTTCTCACCTGGGTCTGCCCCACCACATCATTGCCCCTCCTCCTCCTCCCGCCACATTACCCACCACTGCCCTCTCCCTCCCCCACCATAACCTCCTCCAACAGGCTTCCAGTTAGCCCTAGGTGAGCATCATGTGGGCAAGAGACAGTCCTGTAGACTCTGTATTTAGGTAAATATTGTGAAACAGATCAATGGGGTAGTTCGTTATTAACAGGGGTAGTATGTAGTGAGGCTCCTGCCTGGAGCAGAGAAGATGTGGTGGATGTCAGTGGTACACACCCTGGGGCTGCCAGGTGAGTTGGTCCCTGAGGGACTGCCAGGTGAGCTGGTCTCTGGGGGACTGCCAGGTGAGCTGATCCCTGGGGGACTGCCAGGTGAGCTGGTACCTGGGGGACTGCCAGGTGAGCTGGTACCTGGGGGACTGCCAGGTGAGCTGGTCTCTGGAGGACTGCCAGGTGAGCTGGTACCTGGGAGACTGCCAGGTGAGCTAGTCTCTGGGGGACTGCCAGTTGAGCTGGTCTCTGGGGGACTGCCAGGTGAGCTGGTCTCTGGAGGACTGCCAGGTGATCTGGTCCCTGGGCGGACTGCCAGGTGAGCTAGTCCCCGGGGGACTGCCAGGTGAGCTGGTCCCCGGGGGACTGCCAGGTGAACTGGTCCCCGGGAGTCTGCCAGATGAGTGTCCCAGGGGAAACTACCGGGTGGTGTTCGGGGTCTACCAGGTGAGCCTCAGAGATCTCATTACCTGGTGATGACTTAGCTCCAGTGATCATCATCATCATCATCATCATCATCATCATTATCATCATTATCATCGTCATCATCGTCATCATTATCATCATCATCATCATCATCTTCGTCATCATCAAGTGACGTCTTCTTCATAACCCCAGATGGCAGCAGTGGTCAGCTCGGTCGATAGACGATCCTCGTGGACAGACCTCTCCTTTCCACAACCCAGGGGATGGGTGGGTGTTGTGAATGGTTGTAGGCCTGGGTGAGAGTTCTGAATGGTTGTAGGCCGGGGTGAGAGTTCTGAATGGTTGTAGGCCGGGGTGGGAGTTCTAAATGGTTGTTAGAACACCGGTGCGTCGCTGGTGATCTCGTTGACGTCAGGGTGGGCTGACGTCGGGGTGGGTTGACGTAGGGTGGGTTGATGTTGTGGTGCTGTGTCATGGACACCTACAGCAGCAGCAGCAGTGGTGCCCAAGCTGTGCACGTACCATGCTGTGCAGGTCATCATGGTTTATCCTGTCTTTTACCCTAAGGTCTTTTTTTTTTGGGGGGGGGGTCTCATGTGGAGAATGGGAGCTACTGTGATACAGGTGGCGGGACAATCATTTTTTAAGGCATCAGGTTCAGACACTCTACCACTCATGGAGTGAAAGTGGACACTCCTTTCCAAGCCATGAGTGTAGACAGGAGCAGTTAGTGCAGTGAAAGTGGATATTCCTGTTTAGGCCCGGGTGTGTCCAAATGTCGGAGGAGGAGTGGTGTTGACACCCACCTGGTGTGGGAAGGGAGGGGCAGAGCCAGCCAGCTACATCAGTCGGCCACATCACCAAAAACAGTCGAGTTAAACGTATGGTTACTTGGGAGGAGCAGCACACGAGACAGAAGCCACGAGGGGAGTGATTCTGTACCTCCCCGTCTGGACCCGCTCGTGGTGATTGTTTTTTTTTTTCCTTTTTTTTGGGGGGAGGGGTTGAGAGAGAGAGAGAGAGAGAGAGAGAGAGAGAGAGAGAGAGAGAGAGAGAGAGAGAGAGAGAGAGAGAGAGAGAGAGAGAGAGAGAGAGAGAACCTGTGGTCCGTCCAGGAGGACCCAGCGACGCTGGCGGGTCCAACCACCAGTGGCCTCCATCAACAGATTAATTCAACCCTCTCCACAATTACTTAATTCTATGAGAAGATATCTTCTCCATCTACTTTATGTGTGTAGCAATTTGTGCATGATATTCCAATATATAAGGCACTTCTCCCGACGAGACTATGAACACCGTAAGGTTAGTGGACGTAGCCTCAGGTATGAATATATATATATCAGTTATACGTATATCATTGTCTGGCTAAACTAACACACACTTACAGACCTGCCACTCACCACCACCCGGCCGGGCTCCCTCCTTCCCTCCCTCCATCTCCCTCCTCCTCCGCCTCCCACAGGCCAGGAGTGAGTTAGTGTGTGGACCAGTCAGGTACCAGACAGGCAGGCAGAGCAGAGCCAGTCAAAGGTGCTCCTTCCTGACTGGGTTTGCCTAACTGGCTGGATGGCTGGTTGACCGGTCGGTTGGCTGAGTGATTAACAGGTTGTGTCTTTCATTTTTTTTTTTTTTTTTTGTCTGTGTGATTGTCTAGTTAGTTGGTTGACCGACTGGTTGTCAACCTATCTGGCTGGCTAATTGACAGACTCTCTGGTCGTCTGACTGGCTGATTGGTTGAATGGCTGGCTGGTGTCTCAGGCGAGTGATTGACTAGCTCGTTTGGCTAGGTGTCTGAATGGCTACCCAGCTTACTGCTTGGCCCTGTTACTCTAAATTAATGTCTGGTCGATTGAGGGACCAAGACAGAGACTGTGTGACTGACGGCTGGCTGGCTGGCTGGCTGGCTGATCGTCATGGTCGAGTGCTGGTCATCTGGGTGATCAACCAGACAGCTTGGCAGGCGGGTGGTGGTGGGGCTGGGCCCTGGGCTCCTCCTCCACCACCACCACCACCACCACCTCTAGTCCTCCCTCTCCCTTCCTCCCTCCTTCCCCCAAGCCACCTGCCCTCGGAAAAACTGGTCAGCCTCTGACGATCGCTTGATTAATCTGATTTATGAGTTCCCACTGTAATTACGTCTTGTTACACTAATTCCACATAATATGTAACTAAACTGTTCATTTCGCGTGGATAATGACTCGTTGGTAAAGTCCTCTGGGTTCTGTTAGGCCCTGCGGGGGGGATGGTCGCCCCTTTTGCGGTAAGATTGCTTGAATGATTAAGTTGATGTGAGGATTTGTATGGTGGTCGAGACAAGCAAGGTGGAGGCCTGGTGGTCTTGTGTCTCCTTTCTGGAGGCCATTGGCGTTATATTGTCCGTTGTGTGTGTGTGTGTGTGTGTGTGTGTGTGTGTGTGTGTGCAGGGAGGAGATATACACTTATGGAGGAAATATACACTTGTGGAGTCCCCTATCTCTTGATCACTCTCTCCCTCTCTTTCCCTATAATCTTTCCTCTTTCTTTTGAATCTCTATTTTCACGACTTCTCTTGATTCATTTCCACTCGTCCATCCTCCTCCTCCTCTCTTACAACGGAAGAATTCTTTCTTCCTCTTTTTTTTTCTCTGCTTCGGACTCTTCTGGTGTACAGGTTTATGTGGTGTCCTTTAGTTAATCGTTTCCTTCCTGCTTCGACAGAAAAGAAAAAAAAACATTCCCCCATGTTTGATACTGTCAACGTCGTTGAAAAGGTTCAGGGTTGTGAACCACATCTCATTCTTGCCAGTTCTTATGACTTGGTCGAGCAGCTCTTCTCTGGGAGCTTAACAATAGGGAATAGAATAATGATGGTAAAGAATGTGAAGATGATAGAATTAATAGCGTTTTGAACACCTCTTTTTTTTCTGTCTATTTTGAGGCAGATCTTATTTATTTACCCCAACGTGTAATTCAATTCGACTACGATTTCCATAATCTTGTTTTCTAGTGAGATCCTATGCACTATGTAAATCTACAAGGTCGCTCTCACACGAAGATTTCTGAAGATGGCACCTTGAAGGATAAAAGTCATTAGTGTGGCCTCATTTCACAATGCCACATCTTCAAAATTTTGGGTTTTCTTTGGATGAATTTCATCACCTTTATATCTGTTCGGTTCTTGAGCTGATGGGGATTTCTTCATGGCTGTCAAAATACTAAGAATATCTATATTTTCATTAGTTAAGAATCATCAGCAAACATATTTGGGTATGGTTCAAGTCCATTTGATAATTCATTCATTTAGTAATAACAGAGGCCCCAAAACTAACCCCTGTGGAACACCGTTGATCACTTTAACCATTTTGTTAAAGGCAATCTTATCACGTGTCTTCTTTACCCTTTTGCTCAGGTAGTTTCCGATCCATCAAAGGCTTCTCCTGTCTTCTGCCAACTTGGAAAATATAAATCTAAGCCAGACTGCCATGTGGAACAGCATCTTTCGCCTCACGGCGATCCCACAAAATCGGTGTTTCATCCATCTCTTTTTATCAAAGTTAATCCTCAGTCTACTGCAGTAGTCTAGAAGATTTGTATGAAGCACTTTACTTTATACCCACTTTTTTTTTTTTCACTCAAGAAGTTTCTCCTTTAAAAAAAAAAGAAATCGTCCCTCTGCTTCTGTATTATCTTTTTAAATTCTTTACAGACTGTGTTTTTCAGTGATACTGTCCCAAAGTGTAACAATTTGGCTCTATCTCCTTCCTTAGAAATGGGCATGACATTTGCCTTGTGACGCTCCTTTGGCAGCGATTTCCATTCTAGCAAATACCAAAATATCCCAGGTGGCCTAAAACGTCTCGACACTATGTGAATACGTAGAGCCAAGATTCCATCCGGGTCATGAGTATAACAGCGATTGTAGGTCCGTCGTGGCTTTATTTGTACACAACGTCTCATGATCTCAATGCTTTGGATGGACTCTTGTGGAACTTCGCATTCTCTGTTCCTGATATAAATCTTTTCCTTTCTTCAACAAGCCTTTCCTCTGAGTCCTTCTGCCTAACAATTAACTTGTTTAGTCTAGATTTTCTTTGCCTATTTCACGATCTTCATATTTTTTTTTCTTTTTGTTTATAAGTTCCTCTGCTTTTCCTTCTGTACTCAGCTGTACCACTTCCTTGCTGTAATGTCTATGTTGAACTCTACCTGGTTGTTGTACCTTTTGTATCTTCTCCATAGAATTTTTGTATTTTCTTTAACCGTCTGGCAACTTTTATTGAAGTATATTTCTTTCTCCGATGTCTCCCTCCTTCCGTCTTCCAGTACTGGTATACTGGAACCTCTTGTAATAGTGTTCCAGACTGTGCAATTCCGTTTTCCAGTCTGTGTTCCGAAAGCATCCTTGCACCTCTGGAAAGTTTTTTCTCCTTTATTTCTTTGAGACATTTCCATTCCCTTTATAATTTCATTATGCCTCATCCCCTCTTATGCCTTTATCGTCATTGAATCCTTGATCAAGTTGATCACATCTCTCTGAAACATCACCACCATTGGGCTAGCATTTCTTCCAGTATATTTCCCCATCATACATCGTCTGAAGGACCCATCACCCACCAGAATCTACTCCTGAAGCTTCCGGTTGTGCCACACCAGGAAGGCACGACCGACCCCCTCCTCCTCCTCCTCCTCTTGTGCCGTGTCTTTCCACCCTTGATCCACCGTAGGGTCAGGATGTACAATACTTGAGTCTAACACCTTGTTGAGCTTAGACACAAATATTCTTTTAAGATTTAGTCTGATTTCCCTTCGATATCTGTCTGCTACGTATCTCTACACTCTAGTTCCCTTTCTGGACACCTTTGATCCTTGTATATCTGTGTATAACACTTTCGTTCCACTTCTCCCATTGGTCGATTTTCTTTATCCCTTACTATTGCTGGTTTTTTTTTTTTCATATCATGGTTTTCACCTGTACCGTTCTTTTCTTTTATTTTGGTCTTCTTTGATATTTTTTCTACACTCCATTCTAAGGCCTTCCTACGTTTGTCGTTTTACAGAAGTACCCAAGCAACTTTTTCGTTCTCTATGCCTGCCGTGGCACAGAAGTGTTATATTCAGCTGTAGAAATAACAGATTTCTTTTTTTTTTTTTTTTTTTTGCCTTAACGGTTTCATTCTCTTTTTTCTCCTCTCGTTCTTCGACACCTGATCCCCAATGTCAGCCGCTTCCAGTGGTTCCTCGTACCTCACTTCAATTCTCTGCCGCTCTCTACCTTCCTTACAGTGATCATGATTCACTTCCAGTCCGAGCATCATCTATGATCCTTTTCCTCTTGTCTTCCAATTCCCCTGGTGACGATTCCTGGAAGTCCCAGGTGGTTGGCTGTCTCAAGTCGCTAAAATGCTGCCATCCACCTCAGACCTCCTCGCCCTCTTTCCATAACTCCACCTCTTACTTTCGTGCGTCTGTCGATAACTGGTCAAACGGTTGGTATAATTGGGCTCTGTGCCTATCGACTGTCTGGTTTATCAAGGGCATCAACGTCAAGTTACAACCACAAGTCTCAAAAACTTGAACACCTTCAGGTGTTCAAGATAATTCTAAGACCATACGTACTTTCACCACATATATGGCGCTCGTGTCTATATCTTATACTCCTTCGCCTGTGATGTACATTGTCGTGGCTTTCTCCACTTAAATCCCTAAGAACTCCTATGTGTGTTTGATTCCTTTGTGGATTATGGGGAGGGAGCTTTACGCTCATGGGTCATCCCGTGTCTCAGACCTTTTCCTTTTAATCACATAATCCTTTAAACTTCATCACACTTATTACGTTTGTAGTTTCCTCTCGTAGATTACCCTTTGTAGCCACATGACTGATACTATAGATGTTCTTATTCTCATCTTTTGCAACTTTAGTCTTACTTTGTTTCCAACTTTGATCCCCGTAGACCTGACATTTCAGATTAGGTAGAGATGGTCGATGTTTACTTCAAGTCGAATCACAATCTTGTACGTTATTCTATGGTCGCATTCCCTTCTCTGTGGCTTACTTTTCTTATCTTTGCTCCAGTCTTTGTTACCTTTCTTTGGACATAATCCAGCAGATCAATATTTTTACCTCAAATACTTAAAGGAAATTTTGATGTTGACACGTAAATAATAATTTGCTTCCTCAATAATCCTTACGCCAAGTGTTGAAAAGAGACTCCGTACTGTATCACCCACCACGTCCCTTTCACATGTTGACTTTTAGATGGCAGAGGTTCTTAGCTCCTCACCCTGTCATCATATCCCATCCACACCATCCTCTCTCTCTCTATTTCTCTCTCTCCCCCTCTCTCTCTCTCTCTCTCTCTCTCTCTCTCTCTCTCTCTCTCTCTCTCTCTCTCTCTCTCTCTCTCTCTCTCTCTCTCTTTCTCTCTGAAGCACAAAAGATTCATTTAGGACAGCTTCTTCCACCAGAACAGGCGACGTCTCGTTCATAAGTAGCGTCCCCTTCACACGTATGTCTATTTTTGCAATCCACATCATCCCTTCCTGCAGAAGGTGTGCTCGTCAGAGATGCTAAATGGCTAACACACCTTAAGTGCCATAAAACTCCATTTTCAAACTCTTTAAGGCCTCTCGTACACCAATGGCCCAAGATCTTTAGTGCCACGAACTTTAAGTTTGGGGATATTTTAGGTGTACCATGCACCGATACCTAAACACCATCAGTGACTCAAACCTCAATTTTAGGCCCTTTAGGTGTTCTACACCTAGATGGATAAACACTTTAAATGTCAAAAAGCTCAATTTTTTGGGGCGTTTTAGGTGTCTGAAACCTCGATGGTTGTTTATACACTTTAATTACCCCAAACCTCGATTTTCTGTGTGTGCCATACCCTACTGTCTACCATCACAAATGTTAATTAACTCCCCAAGTGCTGTGTAATGAATGCTTTGAACGTCCCTTGATTGGTGGAGTGTTCTGATATCTGGTTCCACGATTGTTAGGCTTCGTAAGTGTGGGATATCCCGATTGTACGACACTTTAAGTATGGGATATCCCAAGTATCAGACACTTTAAGTGTGGGATATCCCGATTGTCGGATACTTTAGGTGTGGGATATCCCGATTGTACGACACTTTAAGTGTAGGATATCCCGAGTATCAGACACTTTAGGTGTGGGATATCCCGATTGTACGACACTTTAAGTTTGGGATATCCCGAGTATCAGACACTTTAAGTGTGGGATATCCCGATAGTATGACACTTTAAGTTTGGGATATCCCGAGTATCAGACACTTTAAGTGTGGGATATCCCGATAGTACGACATTTTAAGTATGGGATATCCCGAGTATCAGACACTTTAAGTGTGGGATATCCCGATAGTACGACATTTTAAGTATGGGATATCCCGAGTATCAGACACTTTAAGTATAGGATACCCCGATTGTACGACACTTTAAGTATGGGATATCCCAAGTATCAGACACTTTAAGTATGGGATATCCCAAGTATCAGACACTTTAAGTATGGGATACCCCGATTGTACGACACTTTAAGTATGGGATATCCCAAGTATCAGACACTTTAAGTATGGGATATCCCGAGTATCAGACACTTTAAGTGTGGGATATCCCGATTGTACGACACTTTAAGTATGGGATATCCCAAGTATCAGACACTTTAAGTGTGGGATATCCCGATTGTCGGGCACTTTAAGTCCCGGACATCTAATCATCGGAAACTCGTATATCTGGGATATCCCCATGTTACTGAAAACATTAAGTCCTTAAATTTCTGAATTATTTGGCACCTTACAAGACGTAGAATATCCTAGGCGTCGGAGACCCTTATCGTTCAATATTCAATATTCAGTATTTAATATTCAATATTTAACCTCGAGTGTTGAATATCCGGATCATTACACACCTCAGGAGTCAGCAATTCTAAGCGCCAGGTCTACGTTTGCTGGACATTTTGTGCTTCGAAAAGACCCTATCATTGCTAGACACCCGGAGTGTCAAAAACCCTATAGTTTTTGGATTACTAACTAGTGTCAGATACCACGGTTAATTGGCACCATAGGAGTCGGATGACACGATCGTCGGGCTCATTTGGTGTCGGATACCATAATCAAGGAATATCTTAGGTGTCATGTGTCTCGGTTGTTGGATAAACTCATGTGTTAGATACTGTTACTGGTGGAGAGGATTTGGTGTCAGATCCCCTGGTGTTTGGAGATCTTGAGTGTTATAAAGTCCTTTAGTTAAATACTGTAAATGTCAGTTGCTCCAATCGTTAAACACGTTCAATGTCAAATGCCTCTTTCGCTAAACGACTTAAAAGTCAGATTCTCCTATCGTTAAACACCTTAAATGTCAAATGCTTCTTTCGCTAAAGGCCTTAAATGTCAGTTGCGCCTATCGTTAAACACCTTAAATGTCCGTTGTCCCTATCGTTAAACACCTCAAATGTCAGATGCTGAAAACACTTTGAATATCAGATGCGTCTATAGATAAGAACCTCACTGGATATCTCCAGCGTACGACGCCTCAATGCCCTGGTTACTAAGATGACTGACATCATACAAGTTTAACATTTAAATGGTTGGATCCCTTCCTTCTGTGTCTGATAACCCGAGTTATAGACACCCTTAGCATCGGATACCGATCTGGACTGCTTCGATGTAGGATAATCCGATGTTCCGATGTTACGACGGTTGACATAACAAAAGTTTAAGACACAAATGGTTGGATCCTTTATGTGTATATGGAACACGATTGCTAAAGACACCTTAAGTGTAGGATAGTGTGATCTAGACGGCTTGGGTGTAGGATACTCCAAGTGTTGGAGAGCACCCTGATTCCTTTTCTCTTTCTTGTTTGGTTGGTTAGGAGCGAAGGTAAACAAGGTTGGGCAGGGTAGATATAGTGGAGAAAATGAAGACATTTGTCGAGTGTACAGATGTACAATGGTGTGGGGTTTATTGAAGCGAATGGTTAATTGATCCTGCGTATTTCTGGGCCTTATTCATGTGCCTGCATTATTCTTTGCGCGCGCGCGCGTGTGTATGTGTGTGTGTGTGTGTGTGTGTGTGTGTGTGTGTGTGTGTGTGTGTGTGTGTGTGTGTGTGTGTGTGTGTGGTTCAGTAAGGAAGACGCCAAGCTGGGCTGAAAGCAGTTCATCGTCTGTAGTGATGAGTGAGTAATTCCGGCATCTCTCACGACTTCGAGGCTCCTTGGAAACCAGCTGTGTCCTACGCCTGTGTCTAGGTCTCGGAGGAAGATACATATGTCTGTCGTCTGTGTCTTCCTTGTCTTGTAGTTTCCGCCATTTTGTTCTTTGCGCTGCTTCTCCGAAACACATTTGATTTCCATGTAATCGTAGATGATGTTGGCCTTCAGTATCGTCACTATCTGGGTATCATTTCACTCGTGAGGTGGGATTTTACACGAGAGGGTCAGATAACAGGGAGACCTGCTACTCCATAGCGAGGCTAGATGGTGAACTTTAGTGCAGTTACTGTGTCTCTCGCGCAGTATCAGCTTACGTGATCTAGGGGAAGGGGGGCCAAGTGAATGGGAACTGGGAGGTTAGTATAATGTAGGGCAAGGGTCATAGCATTAACCACATGTGGTTTTTGCTCCTCCGGAAGGCGTCAGAATCAAAGGGAAAAAAACAAGAGCTTGTCAGGGGCTGCTTTACCTTTATGCAACCCTCAAGTTGATATTAGTCTACGATCAAAATGGTGATGTTAGCGTGTGTGTGTGTGTGTGTGTGTGTGTGTGTGTGTGTGTGTGTGTGTGTGTGTGTGTGTGTGTGTGTGACCTCGTATTTCACAGCTCCTCTGGTGCGGTACACGAT
Organism: Panulirus ornatus; assembly: GCF_036320965.1. Lineage (NCBI taxonomy): Eukaryota > Metazoa > Arthropoda > Malacostraca > Decapoda > Palinuridae > Panulirus > Panulirus ornatus. The sequence goes on from NC_092224.1 coordinate 35,461,439, forward strand.
ATCTCCCTTCCATTATATCACCAGGTTTCACTCTCCCAGCACCACAGCTTTTTTTCTTCTGTTCCTAACCGCCTCCATAGCCATTTAGCTTAAACATTCACTTCTGCACAGTGTTGGCGTTTTAAGGTATTGCGATACTGGTAATGAATACCTGAGTGGAGTCGTGTGCGCACAAGAATGTCTTCGTTGTACAATATGAATGCTGTTGGTGACAGGACGCCACCTTGTTGTTGTTGTTCTTTACGGTTTTTGCGGCGGTACGATGGTTAAAGAAGCTGACACAGTAATCTTTCGGTAACTTCAGGCAGACCAGAGTGTCTTAGTCTATAACTGGAGGCCGCTCGTGGCACATTCTTTGCCGAAGGCCTTTGCTTATGTTCCTTTGTACAACTGTGCAGTTTAATTCTAATCCTCTAATGTTGGTTAGTTCTACTGCAACGGTTATGGTAGAGGTAGCGCTTTCGTATCTCCAGAAATTATACTAGACCTGATTGTAGAGGGAAATGTTATTCTAGCTTCCGCCTCAGTCTAAGGCTGATCAATCTCTCGAAGATTTTCCCCAAGTGCCCGCAAGACTGAGACACAAGTTGGTAGATCTCACTTAAAGGCAATTGTGAGGCGACAGTCGAGGAGAATCTGTGGTCTGGTGCGGAACTGTTCTTCTGTTGGGTCTTTGTTCTGGATGTCCTTCACATTTTTCCTCCTGGTGTTGGTCGCGTAAACTATCTGTCTCTAAACCAGAAGGCTTTACAGCCGATGGTTTTGGAATCATGACACTAAGACCAGCCTACCACCAGCAATCAAGGGTGTTGGATGCTGTGTATATGTCTACATTTACCCATCTATATAATAAGAGAGGCTTACACTCGTGGATCCTCATCTCTCGAACTTCCTACAACATCAAGTTGTCTTTACAACCATCGTCGGCATTCGCCTTTCTCCTTTCTTACTCCATCCCAGCAACATCCACCATCCTTACACTCGAGTAGACCTTCTTTACACATTCTTTTCAATCCGCTTCTGATCCTGTTTGTGGCCTCTGCGGTACAGCACCTCGTAACGATCCTCCACCCTTCCGAGTTTCAGACACACCAGATGTTGGCCCTCACTGATCACAGGGAGGAGTGCAGCACCTTCTCTTCTTCTTGCATCCTAAGTGTACGGTGACTTGGGACGCGGTAGCCAAGGTGCCGTGCGAAAAGCAGACCTCAATGAGCAAGAATTTCTCCCCATGTAGATAACGATTGATAATTCACCTCGCGGCTCGATAAATGTCAATTATTATTTTTGTTATAGTGTTACAAATGCTATTCATTACTTCTATTACAATGCTACAAATTATTGCTTATTTACTGTACGCTGCAATGCAGCAAGTATCACCCATTATCTACTTTACAATGTTACAAATTGCTCATCAATGACATCGCATTGTTGCAATTGGTATTTATTAGTGAGTCTGGACATCGGCGGGGATGCTATCATTGTCCTTTGTTATCGCTATGATATCTCAGTTCTTGGTCTTCAGATGTAATGATAATTTGGTATCTTAATACACCCGGAGCATAATGTAATCTTCTGTTTGTTTCTTTGCTTAATGCATCTGAGGCCAACGCTTTGTCGACGGATCAACACCGGCCAATCCCAAGAGGGGGGAGACACTGGATCCCCGACATTTGTAATCGAATCTTGCATATCTGTCGTTGGATCATCTTCGCCCTCCTCCTCCTCCTCCTCCTCCTCCTCCTCCTCCTGGCCAACAGCTGACCCCGGTGGCCTATCATTTGCGTCGGGGTCCGACCAGGACGTCCCCCTCCGTCTTAAAAGATAAGTGAATCTGATATCTGAATGAAGTGCTTGAGAGAAGGAGAAAGAAAAAAAGAAAATAAAAAGGGATATCCCTTCACACTGTGTCTCTTATACATTCGTTTTATCTTCAAACGAAAATGGATGATTACATGTAACTCTCGTTGGTGTACGAAGATGCACATTACTGGTTATCTGGAGCGAGTTGATATCTTTATGGCCAGATTTCTTTTTCTCTCTCTTTTTTTTTCCTTTAAACTCGCCCGCTGCAAAGCGATTGTTCCCCAGCTGTATTAGATGAGAGAGAGAGAGAGAGAGAGAGAGAGAGAGAGAGAGAGAGAGAGAGAGAGAGAGAGAGAGAGAGAGAGAGAGAGAGAGAGAGAGAGAGAGAGAGAGAGGCAGGGTAGAAGATGTGTGATGACTAAGAGTTGTCTGATGTCAGCAGATGATGATATGTGTGTGGTGGAGTGGCACAGAACGCGACATAGCCCAGGAAGAGACTTACGAGGGTCTCTGCCTGCCCCATAAGCTTGTCTACCACACACACACACACACACACACCACAGGACACCTGCGTAAGTAACACCCCCTCACACAATACCAACCTTCCATTTCCATTGCAGAAAGAAATATGATAAATCGCTTGTCAAGTTTCCCTTTTTTTTTTTCTTATACCCACGACTACATATTTGGAATTGGAATATTTTCTCTTTGAGGTGATATAATGTAAATGTAAAGGATATTTTTTTTAATTTTAATCATATTTCATCTCAGGTACAGGGAATATTCAGGGAATATTCACATCTGAATGCCGGACTGGGGAAAAATAAGGCACCTCTCCTTCAGCTCTGTCCTCACACACACACACACACACACACACACACACACACACACACACACACACACACACGCACACACACACACACACACACACACACACACACACACACACACACACACACACACACACACACACACACACACAGACCTCTGGGTCCTGGGTCTGACGGAAACCCCAAGGTACAATGCAGAAACCATACATTTGCAATTCTTATTAACATATCATCTTATCCTGTCGGAGAAATGATGGATGCCGGGTAATTACACACCTCCTGAGTATGCTGTCATATTAGTGCTTTCCGGTGACGGTGCGTTCAACGGACGGGCGCTTGTGGGAAATAGGTGCATGTAGAATGAGACATTGATGTAGCATTTACTAATAAAACTAATAATGTATTTTTGAATACTTTCATTCTCCTAATATATATATATATATATATATATATATATATATATATATATATATATATATATATATATATATATATATATATATATATATATATATATATATATATATATATATATATCAGTTTTATGACATATGTAATCTGTCTTATAACATTTGAGCCCGAAGGTTAAAGACAACTTGTGAGAATATTTTCTTTGATAAAATCTCAACAAATCTATTGTATTTCTGTGATACCTTGAGTGTTGGATCCCATTAGAAGGGGAATTTTATCAAGTGGTACAAAGTTTCTTTCGGGTTCTCTTGAAGAAAATGTTCACAAATTTTGTTCAGTGTTCACTTACGTATTACAGTTCAGCAGTCTCTAATTCACATGTGCTTTGAAAATATTCTAACCATGTAGGCTCACACAAAATAGGAATGCTGCTGGTCTTCAAGATATGCAAACATTTTCTGAGGTCTCAGGAAATTCCCGGGCCCTCTTTTGGGCCCCCTGCACCCCCCGCTTCCCCTCATTGGACGTGCCCCTTAGTGTCCCGTCAGAGAGAGTGTGTAAGTAGTTACTTCGATGTGTCAGGTGTTTACTTCGATGTGTTAAGTGGTTACTTCGATGTGTCAGAGGTTTACTTCGATGTGTTAAGAGGTTACTTCGATGTGTCAGGGGTTTACTTCGATGTGTTAAGCGGTTACTTCGATGTGTCAGACGGTTACTTCGATGTGCCAGGCTCTTACTTCGATGTGTCAGGGGGTAAGTTTGATGTGCCAGGCGGTTACTTCGATGTGTCAGTGGGTTCGATGTGCCAGATGGGAGAGCAAAACCAGATCTCATCCTAGCTGAGCATATCATCTTCCTTGAGGGAACCTCACCGCCATCGGCAGCTCCCAGAGACAGTAAAAGTGTCCACGGTCACCTTCCTTCGCTCCTGAAGGAGGCATATGGTTCGGTGCCGAAGATAAGGAAAACTGCCGTCGAACTCATTAGCCACGATTTCTTGGGTGTGGTTACCTGCCAAGCCACACCATTCAGCTGGATGGCTTTCGGTGTGATGCTCAGTGTAAACCAGATGGTGGTACCACTATACCACCCAGCAGGTCTCTGGCTGGCTCTAGACAAGTCTGGTTGTGGCGATGTTGTGTGGCGTACGGCTCGAACGTTACGCACTACAGGCTACTTGGACCTCTCTTTTTCTCGACAGGTTCTCGAGATCTGGTGGTTTCAGACTTCTGGGGTCGTCGTCCGTCTACTGAGGTGAGGACGCAGCACGTTTGGGTCTCGTCTGTTTGGTGAGGAGAGGATGTAGTACCTCTGGGTCTCGTCTGTCTGGTGAGGAGAGGATGTAGTACCTCTGGGTCTCGTCTGTCTGATGAGGAGAGGACATCACTTCTGGATCTCCTGTCTGGTGAGGAGAGGACATCACGTCTGGATCTCCTGTCTGGTGAGGAGAGGACAGAACACCTCTGGGTTTCGTCTGTTTGGTGAGGAGAGGACCTATTACCTCTGGCTCATCTGTCTGATCAGGAGAGGACGCATCATCTATGGGTCTCGTCTGTGTGAGAAGAGGACACAAACAGCACCTTCGGTTCCCCTTCATCTGGTGAGGAGAGAAGAAGGAGAACAACAACTTTAGGTCGTCTGTCGAGAGAGCGGAGGGCGAAACATCTTACGGGTCTCGTGTCTTCGGTGAATAGAGATCGCAACGCTGAATTAAGACGCCGCGGCCAAGCTTCCGGACGGTGGATGGACCAGACGTGCGTGCAGAGCCAAGGGCTCATGCCTCCCACTCATCTACCACAAAGATATAATTACTTGTAATTACAGATGATGGACCCGTTCGTCCGTGCATTGTAGTGATCAGCGGGACTTAATGGACAGCTATATGTCAAATTCATGTCTGCCAAAAAGCTATTATCGTTTTTTTTTTTTGTTTTCCTAAACCTTACATCTTTGTTTGGGGAGCGAGAACATACAGCAAGCTGCTGTGGTGCACAGGCCGACAACACAGCCTCCCCACAGTGAGTCTCTCTCCCTCTCTCTCGTCTCATTGTTCGTGAGTTCAGCTTCGTGGATAAGCAACCACCTGTTGGCGCGAGTGACCCAGACAAATGATGAAAAAATAAGGAAGGGGAGAAGAATTATATCTCTGTACTCCCTGCGTCTCGTAGAAGACGACTAAAAGGGGAGGAAGCGGGGGGCTGGAAATCCTCCCCTCCAGCTTTTTTTGTTTTTTTTTTACTTTCCACAAGATATAACAGAGAAGGGGGCCAAGTGAGGATATTTACTCTAAGGCTCAGTCCTTTGTTCTTAACGCTACCTCGCAAACACGGGAAATGGAGAATATGTTTGAAATACATACATACATATATATATATATATATATATATATATATATATATATATATATATATATATATATATATATATATATATATATATATATATATATGAGTGATTGATAGCTATATTTCAGGTAACATTGAAAAAAAATACCTGTGGTCCCTTAGCCTGTAGGAGGTGATGGTGGCGTGGACAGCGATGGTAGAGACCTCTCCAGACCTGAGGGAGGCCACGGGGGAGGGAGGCCACACTGGCCAGGACCATCTCCGCACCACCTACACACAGCATCCTACTACCCGAACCTGAGACATTAAAGTTCTATGGGTATTCGACATTGTCTATAAGGACGAGAAACTTAAAGAATATGAACCAAATTTCGACACACATCGACAATGTCTATAAGGACGAGAATCTTAAAGAATATGAACCAAATTTCGACACACTGGTGTGGGATATGATGGGATACGATCAGGGATAGGGTGGGATATGTTAGATCCCATTGTCTCTTGATATCTACGTTTCTGGTGAAGGAGAGATCGCTACCTCAATACACCAAACCTTCCCATTTAGAAGGTTATTCAAGTATGGTTTCAAAGATCAAAGGAGAAAGAAATTTTTCAAACACGGCAATGCTCAATATAATCAAGCGCTGTGCTAAATGAAATCAAGTGGTGTCCTAAATATAATCAAGCGGTGTCCTAAATACAATCAAGCGGTGTCCTAAATATAATCAAGCGGTGTACTAAATATAATCAAGCGGTGTACTAGATATAATCAAGCGGTGTCCTAAATGTAATCAAGCGTGTACTAATTATAATCAAGCGGTGTACTAAATATAATCAAGCGGTGTCCTAAATATAATCAAGCAGTGTACTAGATATAATCAAGCGGTGCAGTAAATATAATCAAGCAGTGTACTAAATATAATCAAGCGGTGTCCTAAATATAATCAAGCGGTGTACTAAATATAATCAAGCGGTGTCCTAAATATAATCAAGCGGTGTCCTAAATATAATCAAGCGGTGTACTAAATATAATCAAGCGGTGTCCTAAATATAATCAAGCGGTGTACTAAATATAATCAAGCGGTGTCCTAAATATAATCAAGCGGTGCAGTAAATATAATCAAGCGGTGTACTAAATATAATCAAGCGGTGTCCTAAATATAATCAAGCGGTGTACTAAATATAATCAAGCGGTGTACTAAATATAATCAAGCGGTGTACTAAATATAATCAAGCGGTGTACTAAATATAATCAAGCGGTGTACTAAATATAATCAAGCGGTGTCCTAAATATAATCAAGCGGTGTCCTAAATATAATCAAGCGGTGTACTAAATATAATCAAGCGGTGTACTAAATATAATCAAGCGGTGTCCTAAATATAATCAAGCGGTGTACTAAATATAATCAAGCGGTGTCCTAAATATAATCAAGCGGTGTCCTAAATATAATCAAGCGGTGTACTAAATATAATCAAGCGGTGCAGTAAATATAATCAAGCGGTGTACTAAATATAATCAAGCGGTGTCCTAAATATAATCAAGCGGTGTACTAATTATAATCAAGCGGTGTACTAAATATAATCAAGCGGTGTCCTAAATATAATCAAGCGGTGTACTAAATATAATCAAGCGGTTTACTCGTATCTATGAGGCTGATTCACCGCAGCAATTTCGTTTACAAAAGTCATATCACATTCACTTCATGCAATGAAGGAAGCATGCAAGCGGAATGAATCATACAACCAAATATATTAACCCAGACACACGATCTAAAGGGAAAGAAACCACACACAGCCAACCACAGAACCACACACCAACCAACCACAGAACCACACACAGCCAACCACAGAACCACACACCAACCAACCACAGAACCACACAAAGCCAACCACAGAACCACACACCAACCAACCACAGAACCACACACAGCCAACCACAGAACCACACACCAACCAACCACAGAACCACACAAAGCCAACCACAGAACCACACACCAACCAACCACAGAACCACACAAAGCCAACCACAGAACCACACACCAACCAACCACAGAACCACACACAGCCAACCACAGAACCACACACCAACCAACCACAGAACCACACACAGCCAACCACAGAACCACACACCAACCAACCACAGAACCACATGCAACCAACCACAGAACAACACACCAACCAACCACAAAACCACATGCAACCAACCACGGAACCACACAACAACCAACCACACACAAACACACAACCAACCACAGAACAACACACACACATACACAACCAACTACACACAAACACACAAACAACCACAGAATAACACACAACCAACCACAGATCGACACACAACCAACCACACACACACACACACACACACACACACACACACACATACACACAAAACCACACACAACCAACCACAGATAACAAGGACATAAACAATCCACTCCAGCCACCACCAGAGCCTCACATCTGACCCACCGACCGACCGTGGTAGAGGCCCATCCATCCACCACTTAAGCCGCCGCAGTCAGAAACATGAGGTAAATCGAGCCGTGTTTACCCTTCCTGGCAGAGGGTGAATAACAAGCTGCCCTGGAAGGAGGCAAATAGATGGAGGAGGGAGGGAGGCAGGCTTGTGCTAGGGGGGATGTGAGAGTGTTACTGGACCAGCCTGGGAGACTGCTGGTGACTGGAAGGAGTGTGGGGAGGAAGGACATTGAAGAACTGACTGGAGATGATGATACAAGAAGCTTAACTTGGAACACGTACAGAGGAGGCATCGCGACAAGAGCACACGTAAGGAATGGAGAAACTGAGGGGGTATAGACAGAGCGGTGAGTGAGATGTGGAAGAGAGTGAGGATGAAGTGGACTTCGAAGTGGTACTGGAAGATGTGTATGGGAGAATGGATAGGTGGGTGGTCATGGGCACGGTGATGACTAGATGAAGGCAGTCATTCGTCCACTATACTGTGTTACGAGGAGAAGAATTTGTTGTAAGCATTATCTTAGCACAGCCGGCATGGCGTATATACGTACACTAGACGGTGACTAATGGTGTTAAGATGCACGAATGATGTTCTTGTGTGTTCGTGGAGAACATGGTGAGTTTAGGAAGAGAAGAGGGACTACAAGTCAAATTTCTGCATTCAAAAAAAATTATGGAAAATGTTCTAAAGATCAAAAGTGTGGAGGTGTATACAACAATCTATATGTTCAGGAAAGGCATTTGATGAACAGGAAAGCCCTCTGAGAAGTTCTAACTTGTATGGTATGCATGGAAGATTTCTGAAGGGTGTTAAGAGCTTTTATGAAGACGTAGTGCAGATGTGAGAGCAAGCGGAGGGATGAGTAAGTGTGAGCAAGAGGAGGGATGAGTAAGTGCGGTGAAGGATGTGAGGGAGTGTGAGTCAAGGGTGTGTGATGCCACTGTGGTGATCTATTGCTCGTATGGCTAGGGCGTTGCTTCATATAAGAGCGAGGTGGTGACGACTTCGGTGCAATAATAAAACCATAGAGAAGCAGAGATGGGAAGCTGCCATGGTTGCTATATGCAGATGATTCTGTTTTATGAGCTAAATGAGAGGAAGAGCTGGAGAGATTGATGGGCTTGTTTTGGCGGTGTTTTTAAGAGGAGGAGGAGGATGCTTAGAAAAAAAAAAAGACGAACGTAAATGTATGTGGCTAGTTTTTGAAAGGGATCGGAAGTCAGAGATTATGATCAGCTTACATGGTCAGGAACTGGAAGTTGTGGACAATGGTGTTTGGTTGGGATGGTCAAGAAGATATACGTCGGTGTCGTACAAAGTACGATGAGGAAAAGGAAGTTCAAAGAACGCGACTGATAGACTCAGTGAGGGGGAGTGACTCGAGGTAAAGGAGACTTCAGACGAAAATGCTGAAGAATTGGCTAAGGGATTCGATACCACTGAAGCATATCGTGTTGGGAGCTAGCGCCAATGGAGACACAAGTCGAGTGGGTTGAGGACGTGTGTGTGTGTGTGTGTGTGTGTGTGTGTGTGTGTGTGTGTGTGTGTGATCCACCTACGAACAATGCGGGTGAAGTAATGATGATAAAGATATATCAACTCTCAAGTTCTCATTTCAGTTGAGTCTGACATTACAGTTAAGACGGATAAAGAAAATGACGAACACAGTTATAAATTCTGGTTACACGTTTTACGACGGACAAGAAAAAAAAAAAGAAAAAAAGAAAATATATGACTGGAATTACAATAAACTGAATAAAAAGAGACATTTTGATATACGAAGAAAATAATGGCTTAGCTTGGCATGAATAAAGAAAGCTTTGGTATTTACTTGGGGAGAGAGAGAGAGAGAGAGAGAGAGAGAGAGAGAGAGAGAGAGAGAGAGAGAGAGAGAGAGAGAGAGAGAGAGAGAACATTATAAAAAAAGACGCACACACACACAAAACAATATATTTCATTCTATCTTTCTCCTCATGTTTCCCACAACCCTTTCTTTAAATGGTTCTCAATAGCCTTTTTTTGAATGGTGGTTTCATATAATTTTTGTTTTTCAATAGTTTTACATAGCTTTTTCTCTATGATTTCATATAGTTTTACTTACGGTGGTTTTACATAGCATTTCTTTTCAGTGGTTTCTTATAACTTATCTCCCAGTGGCTTCCAATAACCATTCTTTATTCCACTGGCTCCACCAGGGACGATCAAACACCTCCACTGGAAAAAAAGAAAGTGTCTTGTTCATTAAGATAATGGAAAAATGAAGACAAATTTTGTAATTACCATGACTAAAAGTAATTCACATCCTCCTGCTAAATGTTATTGTGGAAATAACTTACATTCGCCCCCACAATACCACCACTAGTCGACCTGCTTCACTTTGGAGGTAGGTAATCCCAGCTCCCTCCTCAGCCTCACTTGACAGAGTAGGTAGGTAATCCCAGCTCCCTCCTCAGCCTCACTTGACAGAGTAGGTAGGTAATCCCAGCTCCTCCTCAGCCTCACTTGACAGAGTAGGTAGGTAATCCCAGCTCATTCCCAAGCCTCACTGGACAGAGTAGGTAGGTAATCCCAGCTCCTCCTCAGCCTCACTTGACAGAGTAGGTAGGTAATCCCAGCTCTTCCTCAGCCTCACTTGACAGAGTAGGTATGTAATCCCAGCTCCTTCTCAGCCTCACTTGACCTCTAGAGTAAGTAGGTAATCTTAGCTCCCTCCTCAGCCTCACTTGACAGAGTAGGTAGGTAATATTGAATGTCTCTTTGTGATTCCTCCGCGCAAACACTGATACACCTCATTTAACACGAAATATTACCCTCCTGGACCTCAATTAATCAGGTCTGAGCATCCTCCTAATGTGTATAAGGCCTTTCTCATGATTAATACCATGACGTAAGGCAGTTCGTGTGATATATACCAGGCGTGTATGGTATGGGATCCCGACTTAATGGTTATTAATTACTCTTGGATGGCCATTAGAGGCAAAGGCAGAAACACAAATCACTGCTGACCTCACCGAATTACTTACTACTGCCGTAGTAATGGGGGGGGGGGGGGTTAACGAGAGGTCAGTACGCAAGACACTTTTAAGGATTTGGGGGGTAGGAGGGGTCAGGTCAGGTCGGGTCGCTTGGCCCATACGAATCGTGCGTCTTACATAGACAGATCTCTCTCTCTCTCTCTCTCTCTCTCTCTCTCTCTCTCTCTCTCTCTCTCTCTCTCTCTCTGTTGAGCATATTTCGCTTGGTTCATGCGTGTCATCAGCGCGTCTCTCTCTCTCTCTCTCTCTCTCTCTCTCTCTCTCTCTCTCTCTCTCTCTCTCTCTCCCTCTCTGGATGGCTTCAAATTATCAGTCAGTCTCCCTCCCCTTCTCCTTCTCCTCCCCCTCCCCTTCCCCTTCTCCTCTCCCTTCCCTTCCTTCCCTCCCGAATGCTCCCTCCCTCCCTCCCTCGTAGAACGAAAACGGAAGCAAAGGAAAAAGAAAAAAAAAGAAAATAATAATTTTTAGAAAACGGAGGGGAAAGTTGGCCGTTGTCAACATGGCTTCGCTTAGCGGGAACATTGTAATAAATTCATCCAGACCAGTTGAATACGGTCAATTTTCTGTCATTTGCACGGCGGGCCAATTGGTCATTCGCTCGTCTCGCTGCCCAGGCTTGAAACGACGTAGGAAACAATGAGACGTAAAAGCCATTTGCAGTGTGGCATGCCAGCGTCACCCACTTGCAGGGATGTGAACCAGTGTTAGACCGAGAAAGATTGAAATCGTGGAAATTGAAAAAAAAAAAAAAATTATATTCGAAAACCAGGAAGTAGACGTCGAAATATATTCTAATACGAACTCTCGAGAATGGAAGAAATAGATAAAATTGAAATATATTCTAATTAAGAACAATATGAGGTTTCGAGAATTTTAGAATAAAAGATGAAAAGTTAAATATATTCTAATGTAAACTCTCGAGAATTCGAGAAATTGAGATGTAATTGAAATATATTCGAACAAGACACAATATAATGTATGGAGAATTAAGAATGAAAGATAGAATTTGAGTGTATTCCAATAAGACATGATATGATGTCTCAAGAATTGAAAAAAATTGATAAAAGTGAAATATATTCTAAGGCACATAAGGCATGATATGTCTCAAGAATTGAAAAAAAAATGATAAAAGTGAAATATATTCTAAGGCACAATATGAAATCTCGAGAATTTAAAGAAACGGAGATGAAATTTCAGTCCTGCTTCATGTATCTGTCGTTCCTTAAACATCTAATAAGATAAGTGAAAATATATCGACATAAGAGAGGTGATATGTTGTGTATGTGCGACTGAAGGTAGCTGCGAAGATGATAGAATTGTACGTTTACATTATTAGAACATAGCTCCGGATACACAGTTTCATTTTGTACGATATATTACAAATTGACTGGACAGATTATAATTGTTATTATTATTATTATTATTATTATTATTATTATTATTATTATTATTATTATTATTATTATTGTTATTATTATTATCATTATTATTATTATCATTATTATTATTATCATTATTATTATTATTATCATTATTATTGTTTGTACAGTTAGGACCAGAGTTGAGGGAATACAGGCTCCCTGAGGTGGCTGCACGTGTGGCGTTTTGAACGGTAACAACATTGTGATTAGGAGAAAATGCGACCAGTGAACTGTATATCCTTGTTTTCCCGTCACCCCCTCCCCCACCCCTGGGAACTAGAAACCCCCCCCCCCCAGGAAGTGGGGGAGGTCGCACACCATGAGTCAGCACGGGCCAACAAACCCGTTGGTTGGGTTCGCGCGGGTTCGAATCCTGCGGGGGTTTGGTGAGGCACTCGGCCCTCACCCAACCCAGGTGTTCATATCCTTTTCATCGGGTCTGGGCTATGGATGGGCTTAGGATGGTGTGTGTGTGTGTGTGTGTGTGTGTGTGTGTGTGTGTGTGTGTGTGTGTGAGTTTAAAAATCCCTTCCTTTATTACATAAATGATGATCACTCAGGCCTCCGTGGCGGAATGGTTAGCGTTACTGATCATGCCTCAGGCCCGTATGGGTTCGAATCCTGGGCGTGGCGGCAGTCGGCCCACACCCAACCCAGGTTTTCAATCTCCCCCTCGGAACTGGTCATAATAGGGCACTTGGCTTTAGCTAGTGTATGTGTGTGTGTGTACACATACAGGAGCACGCGTGGTACATACATATACATAAGGTCAGGTCTGAGACATGGGTAACGCGAATGTGAAATTCTCTACCCGAAATACATAAATAGTAAATACACACACACACACACACACACACACACATACACACACACACACACACACACACACACACACACACACACACAGTCCTGCTAATCCGGCATTGCTGTGGTTCATGACACAGACCACACCACAGCACCTGAATATTGACATCAATTTCTTTTTTTCTTTTTTACGTTTTTTGGTGGAATTTGGGTGATGTTTAATAGTGAGTGATTATAGATTGCCAAACTTACTCTAACCATTGAATGGTGGTTAAGTGGCTGTTAGGGTATCTAGCAATGGGTTAGGTCGTTCCACTCACACTGGAAAGTTTCGTACAAGAAGGATTAAGTTGTACTTAAGAGGTTCAGTCATCGTACTCAAGAGGTTCAGTCATCGTACTCAAGGGGTTCAGTCATCGTACTCAAGGGGTTCAGTCATCGTACTCAAGGGGTTCAGTCATCGTACTCAAGGGGTTCAGTCATCGTACTCAAGAGGTTAGGTTTTTCGTACTCGAAGGGTTAATCACTGAAGGAGGATAAAGAAATTATCAACCAGATACAACAGATGTAACGAAGACAGAACCCCTCAGACCGTGTCTGTGTCTGTGAAAGCACAGAAAGACACAGATTTCTGTAAGAAGGAGAAATCACTATGACACAAAGGAATTCAAACAGCAACAGACCACCACTGGGTCCTTTCGAGGCTGCTTGTCATAGAGCAAGATGTTATACACAAATGGAAGATATCATATAACAGTAGTAAGATATATGACAGTGGAGGATTTCATATGATAGTGTAAGATATCATAAGACTGTTGGATGATATTATATGATAACGGAATACATCATTGAAGAGCAGACGAATCGTCAGATTCTTATCTTCGCGGAAGATGGTACAGTGAATCAAGGAATAATCATGTTCCTCCATCTTACCAGATGTAATTACGAGGGAAAAAAAAGGGAAAAATATAGATTTGGCAATTCTTATCTTTTCAAGTCCACGATGGATGTCATTTGAGCCTTCGTAGATATGAAAAGTCTTCAGGATTTTCGCCTCTAATCCCGATCTCTTCTACTGTCAACAAATAGTACCCCAGTGTTTTGCTACTGAGTATTTTCGTATTTTTTTCTTCTGGTCAAACTAATCTTTCTTTCCCTCTACAGTTCTGGAGGATACAATTTATTTCCTACGCTATCGTAAGATACATTATTTATCAACGTTATTTATTGAAGATACGTTATACATTAACCATATTTAACGATAATGTTAAATACAACCCTTTGTAATGTTGTGATATAGAAGTTTGTGCAATGCTACAGATTAACAGATTCCCCTGTACAGTACTGCAAGCAACAGCCTGGTTCTTATTGTATTTAACTAAAACTAAACCAACTAAACCAACTATTGTATTTAACTAAAACTAAACCACTAAACCAACCTCTTGTCCTGGTATTTATAAAAGAATAATGTTTATCTCTTTGCAATATTGCAAAGGGAGATATTCGACCGTACCATATTGTAAAATAAGACGTTTTTGACTTTGCAGTAATACAAAATATGATTTCTGACCTTACTATATTGCAAAATAAGATCCTCGTCTTTACGACATTGCAAAATAAGACATACATCCTTACCACATTGCAAAATAAGGTGTATATAACCCTACCATATTGCAGAATAGATATACAACCTTACCACATTGCAAAATAAGATATACAACCTTACCACATTGCAGAATAAGGTATATAGATTTACCACATTGCAGAAGAGAACAGTCCGCTCCACCACACTGCAAAACACGAGTCTCCTCCCGACATTCACTGGGGAAAGCGCAGCCGAGGGAACGGAACCAGAGGATATTTTTGTGTGTGCGGAGGTGTTCCCCAGGACGTGGCTGGACTTGGCTGATGAAGCTCCCTAGGTCTGAGAAGGTCTCCCTCCTCCTCTCCTCCTCCTTCACCTGTTCTCCCCCGCTAGCAGAACCCAGAGAAGGTCCACCTCCCCTCCTCCACCTGTTCTCCCCCGCCGGCAGGACCCAGCAGGTAGAAATGGACCTCCTGCTGGGGTCTTAACCAGCGAGAATCCGTGAGTCGACTACTGTGCCAGCATTCGCCTCCCTCCATCCCTCCGCACCTCACTCCTTCCCTCCTTCCCTCCCTTCCTCCTTCCCTCCCTCCCTCCCTCCTTCCCTCCCTCCCTCCCTCCCTCCCTCCCTCCTTCCCTCCCTCCTTTCTTGATGGATTTAAGATTCTTGGTGGCAGGCGTTCTTGTATGATCTGCAGCTGTGGTATTCTACCATTTTAGGGATTACTGAAACACTCCGTCTTGATCTGCACGTATGTTACACCTGTGTTGGTCCAGAACATCTGTGGTGGTGTGGGTAGGTTGCTGGTCCAGAACACCTGTGGTGGTGTGGGTAGGTTGTTGGTCCAGAACACCTGTGGTGGTGTGGGTAGGTTGTTGGTCTATAACATCTGTGGTGGTGTGGGTAGGTTGTTGGTCTATAACATCTGTGGTGGTGTGGGCAGGGTGTTGGTCTATAACATCTGTGGTGGTGTGGGCAGGGTGTTGGTCTATAACATCTGTGGTGGTGTGGGCAGGGTGTTGGTCTATAACATCTGTGGTGGTGTGGGCAGGGTGTTGGTCTATAACATCTGTGGTGGTGTGGGCAGGGTGTTGGTCTATAACATCTGTGGTGGTGTGGGTAGGTTGTTAGTCTATAACATCTGTGGTGGTGTGGGCAGGTTGCTGGTCTATAACATCTGTGGTGGTGTGGGCAGGGTGTTGGTCTATAACATCTGTGGTGGTGTGGGCAGGGTGTTGGTCTATAACATCTGTGGTGGTGTGGGCAGGGTGTTGGTCTATAACATCTGTGGTGGTGTGGGTAGGTTGTTAGTCTATAACATCTGTGGTGGTGTGGGTAGGTTGTTAGTCTATAACATCTGTGGTGGTGTGGGTAGGTTGTTAGTCTATAACATCTGTGGTGGTGTGGGTAGGTTGTTAGTCTATAACATCTGTGGTGGTGTGGGCAGGGTGTTGGTCTATAACATCCGTCTTGTGGGTGTGGGCAGGCTGGTGGGGACTTTCTGACGAGGGACTATGTCTTCATCACCTGGGGATCCCACTCATCACCTGGGGATCCCACTCAACACCTTGGGACCCCACTCAATCACCTGTGACCCCACTCAATCACATGGAGGTCCCACTCAACACCTGAAGAAGATAGATACTTGACTTTCCTTGCTCTTCAGCCCACATCAAACAAGGGGCGACAGTGCTCTCTCTCTCTCTCTCTCTCTCTCTCTCTCTCTCTCTCTCTCTCTCTCTCTCTCTCTCTCTCTCTCTCTCTCTCTCTCTCTCTCTCTCTCTCTCTCTCTACCGGCGTGCCTTAGTGCTATTGTTTCCACGACTTTCCCTGCTGTTTGAGTGGTTCCTGTGTCCTGTGCCCAAGCTGCTGAGCCTAGCGTAAGACCTGAACCTTCTAGGAATGTCCTGAGACTTTTGTTGAAGATCCAGTCACAGGTGTTTCCCTGCAGTCTGAGGAGCGAGGTGAGGCTGTCAATACATTGGAGAGGCAGATGACTCGCCTCCCATTTAGGAAGGAATTTAGTAACTGCTGTTACTGTCCTTTTTTGTGGGATGTGTCTTGATGATCTGGCTGTGTTGAAGATGGTGATGTTGATTTCCATTGCTGATTGTGGTGAGCTGAGTGTTATCCTTATATTCCTTTTTTTTTGTTGCTCCAGATCTCTGTCTCTCTGTGTGTTATTGTTTTGATATTTTTTTTTGTCATTGTTCTAGTTGATGTGATGTTAATTACCTCTATCGTGTGGTCACCTCAGATGTTTGACCAGGGTTTTTTGGAGTACTTCTCCCGTTTTTTTTTTGGACTGAAATTGTCATTTCTTTTCTCTCCTCAGAGTTACTGAATATTTCTCCTCTTCCTATTTCCAGGCAAAGTGTTTCTTAATGTTTGTTTGTCTGAGTATATTCTGTTGCCTCTCCTCAACGCATTTTTCTGTCGACCCTCACCTGCAAAAGGAGGTTCCACAACACAGCAGACAACGGATTCGCTTCCTCCTCCCTAAATACCATGAGCCAATCTTGTACTAAAACGATCATTCCTGCTGGAGAAACACGCAAGATTCCTCCATCTGTCACCAGGGGTTCCAAGCGGAGGAGGCGGTCGAAGAGGACACTCCGTGGCGTCATCTCCCACCTCTACCAGGTGCCCACCACCCAGTACGAAAAGACTTGTAACCTGCTTCACGAATATGAAGTCTCAGAGCTTCTTCATGGCCATCCAATCTCAGCCGGAACCCAAAATCCTTTTCTAGAGATCCCGCGTGATTTACTGAAGTGACTTGTGATGGAAGAGGTTGTAAATATATGAAGCGGTCGGCGGTAAACCATGGAAAGGTCAGTGGGGCCTGGTTGTGGATAGGGAGCTGTGGTTTCAGTGCATTACACATGACAGCTAGAGACTGAGTGTGAGCGGATGTGGCCTTTCTTTACCTGTTCTTGGTGCTACCTCGTTAACGCCTGAAACAACGTACAAGTATATATATATATATATATACATCGGTTCCTCCTCATTTACGAGAAACCGATGGTTTCAACCCTGCGTAAGCCTTCAGCTAAGCGTAAGCAGCTGAGAACTAGACGACGCAACACAAGTGCGTAAAATTCTCTCAACGTAACACACAAATTGCAATCACGAGGACCAGCGAGAGGGCGTATGGCCTTAGTATAATTCTAAACACCTGAAGAAGGTTTTCAATTCTTTCTTTTTTATTTCCGACTGATGGTTATAATTAGACGCTAAGGGCCATTATAATGACATCCTGGCTATCAATGGGCCTAACTAACCAACAGTTAGTTAGGCCAGTTGAGGGTGGCTTTCTAAATGCAACAGGAACACGTAACATTCGCCCGAAACTCAGAGAAAAGCGACATGATGTTGAAAATGATGACTACGTCGGATGTGATCACACATCTACTACGTAAATCATGTTCAGATAGACCAGCAGGTCCAGGTGACCTATCATAACCTAGAATATTTTCGTGAGAGAGAAAAATCTTGGGAATATTATGATGAGAACTTTCAGTAAATCATTCTTATCAAAAGAGAATGTTGCTGTGGACTGGAAGCGGGCGAGTGTCATTACAAAACTTAAGAAAACAGATAACACATGTTGTACAGCTTTACTGTCTTGTTCATCTCATTCTCAGAGATGTTGGAGAGATGAGGGCGAACTCTCACCCAAGATGAACTTACACATTGCTTAGAAGAAAAGATATATCAGGCACAGATCACCAACGCAGTTCACGCAGTGCCCAGGTTCTTGTCTTTATTTCGTAGAATACTTGAGTCAAATATATGAAGACACTGTTGGAGGAAGAATAACATTTGGTGTGAAAGGTAAAGACATATTTAATCTTAATCAATCCCTAGTTAGACATAATTTAGAATATGCCGTTCAGTTTCGGACGCCTGTTTACCCAAGACATAGAACTAGAACGAATACAAAGCAGACCAACAAAATTAATTCCGCCACTGAAAATATATATATATATATATATATATATATATATATATATATATATATATATATATATATATATATATATATATATATATATATATATATATATATATATATATATATATATCATATGGAGAAAGACTCAGGGATCTGAAGCCACCATCTCTGTAAATGCAGATTTCGACATTAGATGAAATAAAAAAACTTTTCAAAATACTTACTAATTCTG
Organism: Panulirus ornatus; assembly: GCF_036320965.1. Taxonomy (NCBI): domain Eukaryota; kingdom Metazoa; phylum Arthropoda; class Malacostraca; order Decapoda; family Palinuridae; genus Panulirus; species Panulirus ornatus. Next base: position 35,480,352 of record NC_092224.1, read on the forward strand.
TAAATATAACTCACGATAATATCGTCATGTCAGAGATAGAATGATTAGAAATAACAGCACGAGTTTAAAGGGAGAGAGAGAGAGAGAGAGAGAGAGAGAGAGAGAGAGAGAGAGAGAGAGAGAGAGAGAGAGAGAGAGAGAGAGAGAGAGAGAGAGAGAGAGAGTGATGAAAATGTGGGTAACTTGATAAGATTTTGAGTGTTGACATGTCAAAGATATTTTGAAAAAAAACAAACTTATACGATAGCATAAGTTAGTTCAAGAGATCCCCCCCCCCCCCGACACACACACACACACACACACACACACACACACGAGGATACACGAGACAGTCATGGCTGCCGAACAGAACTGTATCATTTCCATATTTCTGCCGCCATTGCCTGGGGCGCGGGAGGTGTACGTCGAGCCGACGATGCTGACGGTGGCAGCTGACGGGTGGCATGTCCCGCCCCGCCGCCCGCCGCCGCCCGCCACGTCGGGACGGACGCTGGTGGCATCTGTGGCAGGAAGATTGTCCTGCCACCTGCCACACATACCAGCTTAGTGTACACTGCCGCCACCTGCCACACACGCCAGCTTAGTGTACACTGCCGCCACCTGCCACACATACCAGCTCAGTGTACACTTGTCGCCACCTGCCACACATACCAGCTCAGTGTACACTGTCGCCACCTGCCACACATACCAGCTCAGTGTACACTGCCGCCACCTGCCACACATACCAGCTCAGTGTACACTGCCCTTACCTCCCACTTACCACAAGCTGTCTGCTGTAAACATCACCAGCTACCTGCCACCTACCACACGCTGTTTACTGCAAACTGCTGCCACTGTCTGCCTCTTGCCACACGTCATGTACAGCAAACAGTCGCCACCTGCCCCCTTCCGTTCCCTCCACACACGGACGTAAGGACAAAATAAATACGAAAAAGGAAGAAGAGGAAAGCATGTTCCACACCCAAGATAACCCACAAAGTAAATAACTCTAGTCACCAAGTGACTACAGGACCCTACTCAACAAAGACCACTGTTGTACAGGCCAGACAACAGAATTTGGAAATTGCGAAGAAAAAGAAAAAATATCTTTAAGTATGGGTTAAGAAGGACTCCCAACTTTGATTGGTTTCGTCTTATTTTTTTTTTTTTCCAGAGAACGAAATATATCTTGTCCCCCTCCTACCATCCTCTGCTCCCTGCCCCTAACACTACCCTCCTAGTACCCCCGCGAGCCTGAAGAATATTGGAATCTTTTTAGAATGTTTTAAACTCTATAGTCAAAGGAAGGTCCTCCTTTTCTTGTATCAACTCACAACCATCATAAAGCAGCTCGGAATTCCTTGTTACAACACCATTCAACAGCAGTGTGAGACTTCGAATCAAACGCCATATAACACTCGAATAGGAAGGAACTAAAGAGTATTGGAACCTTGTTTATTTAAACTCTTCACTCTAAAGTTCTTCCACATCAACCTGAACTTCCCTTTATAACGTTGT